>NC_082667.1:52511216-52816697 GCF_025265405.1 Mesoplodon densirostris | reverse complement strand
TGAATCAATGGGTCTTTATATTTAATGATATAACAATCACTTATGCACCCTAATTCCCTTTCACAGCCTCTGCACAGTACAAATTATATTTCTGATAAGAGTTCACTGAATGAAAAGAATGCCTGAATAAGTAAAATTGTGTATGGTTAATTTTTCCACTAAGGAAAAAAATTAAAAGTGAGAATGTAATGTATATGTAAAAGATTTGATACCCCATCATGTATGCCTAGTAACCTCGTTCATCTTTCTTTAATCAAGAATAAAAACTGTGCTAAAAAGGATAATTAAAGGAAAAAATATGTCTTATAACAGAATGGAAGCAGAAAAAAAGAGTGAAATTTCAAGTTAAACAAAATGAAAGTTTCATTTATTTAATAAAAATTAAGTTGAAGGCAAATTGTCAGGTACTGATTATTAAAAGACACTGTGTCCTGAGGAGGCTTGCAGGCTGGTAGATGAGAAAAAGGGACCCAAAAAGCAATCACACTGTTCTTAGTAGAGGGAAGCCCAGGTTCTACAGAGGTGCAGATGGAAGAGCCTTCTAAGGGTCAGGACTGTCTTCACAAAACTCACATTTCAAGGATGGGCAGTAGTTCATGAAGCAGAGAGAAAGGCATGCCTGGCAGAAAACAAAACAAAACAAACAAACAAAAGCTGCATATGTAAGAGTTTGGGGGTATTGATAGGCAAGTTATTTTTGAAAATCTCAAAAGGGCTATATGTTTAGAAAATATGGTGTTTTTCATGGGGGGTGTGTGAAGTGAGGGGCTTGAGATGGTGGAGGATGAGGATAGAGGTCTGGCTCAGATGAGGAATGTCATGAATAAATAAATGCCGTGATTAATTAAGAAAGGACTTTTCCTGAAGATTAGAAGGGAATAAGTTATATAGACACACAGACACGTACAAGCTCACACTTATTTATTTGTTTGTCTTAAGGTAGAGGATGCCTGTAGCATTGCAGAAAGATGAGCCTGTAGCAGGCAAAGATGGTGAAAATGAAACCAGGGCAGGTGCTGAGCAGTAGTCCTTGGGAAAGATGGCAAGGGCACTAGAGGAGAGCTTAGATTTGAAAGACATTTTTAGAATCTGGATTGACAGGATGTGCTGACTGATTGGATTTGAAGGGTGAGGGCAAGGGAGAAACTGACCAATACGTGGAGGTTTATGGTTTCAGAGAGTCGGTGGATGATGGTCGCTCCATTAAACAAGATGGGATATGTGGGGAGAGCAGTTCTGTCAGGAAAGACAGTACATTCAGTCTTGGACATATTGCATTTGAAATATTTGTAAGACATCTAGGACTTCTAGCCATCAACAGTATTTCTTGCACTAAGAAGATATCCTGGCTTTGTTGATATAATGAGCATCGCTCTTATGGACCAAGACAAGGAAAGAAAGGCAACGTAAAAACCCTGGTCGGGGAGGGAGGGTGGAACAGTGTTGAAGAGAAAGGAAGAAAAAAATTGCAAAGGAGGGGTCCTGTAACTAAGAGGAAAACCAAGATACTGAGGGGATCTGGGAGTCTGAATTGAAGAGAAAAGAAGTTCAAGAAAAATGAAGCATGTGTCCTCCTTAAAAAAAATCAGGGTGTGAAAGAGAATTTACGGTTTTGATTTACAAGACTTCAATTTCCTGCATATGAAAATTATCAGGGGATATTGTTAAGCGCCACACTAAAGAACACATGAGAATATTAAAATGACATTTTCAGAAGTAACAGAGTGAAAGTGCTTCTGAATTCTAAATGATTATATATGCATATATTTGCCATAAAACTAAAAGTTTTGAGTTAATAGAAATCTTCCTTCCTGCCTCCCTTCCTTCCTTCTTTCCTCCTTCCCTCTCTCCCTTCCCTCCTTCCTCCCTCCCTCCCCTCCTTCCTTCCTTCCATCTTATGGTATCCGAAAGCCTTCCATGGCTTTCGGATACCATAAGCATTTATTGAGCGTTTACTTCAATGAACACTGCTAGGAAATGAGCGCATAATATTCAAGTCTAGATAAGTGTGTTTCCAAAAATCCAGAGAGAAGATATCAATTAATTTTAACTCCAGGAACTAGAAACAGCTTCCAGGAAAAGGTGACAATGAAGTTGGACAAACGCGTGCAGTTTTAGCACATGGAGAAAATGTACTGTGAACAAATTAGATTCTTAATGAAAATCATCTTGAATTAAGATGGCATTTTTACCAGGCAAATGTAATCCCCAGGATTTCTGTATTCTTGCTTGAAGATTTAAAATGGCTGCTTTGGACAGCCACATCCTTTGTTCTATGAACTTGTTACATAAATGATGACCCAAATCAATGAAAGATTTAATCCAAACCGATGCAAATGCAAATGCCCTAGTTTCAGACAGCTGCAATGGTTATTTTTGTACATCTGGGAAACAGCTGTCGAGTCTCATTTTTACACTGGTCTTTGTTTAACTCCGGATCAGTGTCAAGACTGAAAGGAATGTCGGTGATTAGAAGGTGGTAAACGTCTCAGAAATACACAGGAGTTTCTGGGCAATTTTTTTCCCTGTGGGAGCTTCTCAATGGACCTCCTTTCACAGAGCTGGCATGATAGAACATTCTCCTGGATTACCTTTTTTACATGCAAGCTCTGAGGGCACCTAGGCTGGCTGGAAGGAGTAGCTTATTTAATGATTCCAAAAGCACTCTTCTCCAATGATTGCACAGAACAAGTCATGGATAGTCAGGTCTAAGTGATTACTCACCAGGATGCAGAGGTTATGACAGGATAGATCAAAGCTGATGCTGCCAGTCAGAGGCAGGATGTAAGGCTTGGCCCCTTGCTGTAGAAAGCTGTAGAGACCATGCATCTGAGCCAGACAGCTGACGAGATGCCTCTCCTTGGGATTCATACCATAACAATAGGCTAATAGACTGATGCCATAAAGTCATTGACATCTGTGGGCAGGAACATTTTCTCACAGGGGAGAAAAAGACATACTACACCCCTGCGTGCTATAGTTTTGACAGTGACTGACAGCATGGGCTGGCCCTGGCCTCCAGGAAGTGCATACATGAGCTTTTGCACTGTTACCCTTTGATTAACTTCTGACACACTTTGCGACGTAAAATTCTTACAGGGAAATTGTTCTATAATGCTGACTGTAACATCTAGAAACTTTGCCAATGAGAGCTAAAATATATACAAAGGCAGCTCGGCTTGAAATAATATGTTTGTGCGTGTATGTGTGTGTCCACGTGCATATGTGTGCATACGCATGCATGTATGCAGAGGGGACACTTTTTGGTCTTCACGTTTTCTGCCTCATAATGCTATTATTCAAGTGCAGTATTTAGAAAAAGCTTCTTACATGTTATGGGCATACTGCACACGGAGAGACTTAAGCAAGGCCAAGATGAAAATAAATAATGTATGAAGTCAGAGGCCCGAAGCAAATGTTAACTAATTTCAAAATGGGTCAAAATCACAACAATTAAGTCTCTGACATGAGAAGTCATTTTTTTTCTCACTAAAATATTAACCAACTTGCTTCACTTCTTCTCGATTGATTTGTAGAGCACGAAAGGTCATTTTGGAGGCAGAGGGAGAATTTGGCTTCTACAAGCCATCCATAATGAGAGCCAATAAATTAGGTAAAGCCCCTGTTTACCTAAGCTGAAATATTGATGTCCAAGCCCACATCGAATGCAAATCTCTACATTAATCATTTTTCTGCAGTCAGGAAATTCAGACCATGGTAACACATGCTTTGATAGACCTATACATCATAGTTACAGCAACATTAGACACTGCCTCAGTGACAGAATACAAATACATTGCATTGGATTTCCTTCATTTTCCCAGCCTGACTTTTATTTGTGTCTGCAAACTCTGCTCTGGGTGGGTGAAGTTTTGACACGGGTTTGGATGATATTTTTGGCTCAGTAAATAACTGAAGATTGGTAAGAAGAATTTCCTTTTGTTGGTTACCTGCCAATCAAATCTAGAGGAGACTTATATCTAGTTCCATAAGCATAGGACTTTGATGATCTAGTTGCCTGGGTTCATCCAGTCTTCTCCCACTCACACAGTAATATCATTTGTGTTTCTCAAAGCATGATCCATAAACCTCTTGCATCTGATTATCTGGATACTTGTTGGGAAGTACAATTTCCTAGGCCCTATACTAGGTATACTCAATCCAATTCCCTTAGTGGGGCCAGGAAATCTTCATTTCATGGGATCCCCAGTTGTCCATTATGCACATTATTGTTTGGTAACTGCTGTAGACAGCTGTCAGCTTTAGGTTCCTCAGGACCATTCTGATCTTGCCACTTTTTTACTCAAAGCCATTCTATACCTAAATATATTCCAAACCTCTACTGAGTTTTGTACTTGGCCCTCTTCTTCTACTTGTCTAGATGCCCTGCTCAATCAATTTCATTCACTGTTAAGCTCGTTATTCCTTCTATTTGCAGAAGACTCCCAAACCACTCTTTTCAACAGTGATGCTTTACCTGAACCTCAGATTCCTGTCTGAAAATGCCTGTTGGATCTCTCCACTTGACACCTTAGCATCAACACGTCCCAAACAAACATGGCAGGGCGGCCTCCACCATGCCACCACCCATCCAGACAGAAACCCTGATATTCTTATTGATCCTTCCACCTCCCTTTTATCTTCATCGAGTGAATCATCAAATAAATTACCTGTGCCATCTCTCCATCATCTCCACTGGGACCCTTCCTCTTCTGTCCTTCTGGTTCTGCCCAAATTTCAGGCCTTCATCACTTCTCACCTGTCCCACCACAACAGACCTCTAACTATTCTTCTTGTCTTTTGTCTTAAACTTGTAAAATCAACCTTCCATGTGATTGCTGAGTAGTCTTTCTAAAAATAAATCTGACTGAGTCACTTATTTCCTCAAAACCATACCTCCTCGTGTAGGATTGTCTGGCATGACACACCTGCCTCTACTCATTTCCCATCAATCTTCACCCTATCTCTAGGCTTTTAATGTAACAGTTTGTAGTAACACTTTTTCAAAAACCTCCTGTTTTCTTTCTGCCTGAAATGCCCTCTTCTCCTCAGTTATTTCCACTTAGAAAAGTATTCCTCAGTAGTGATAATTGTTATAAATGTTATTTTATAATCATATAATCTGACATTGATTACTTCCTCTATGTTAAACATTGAGTTCAAAGTTCCTTTTGATTCTCACAAGGATCAAAATTTGGACACTTCCATTAGCAGTCTTTTTACCAAGCCTTGTTCAGGTCATTTTTCCCTCAAGGTTTTCCTTAATCTCTAGTCCAGTTCATTTCTTCTCTTATTAGCACCAACACTCCTTGTGCTGACTTCAAATAAAACATTTAGACTATTGTATTGAAATACTATGTTTTTGTTCTCCTCTCTCTCTCAATCACTAAAGTACCTGCTGCATAAGGACAAAGTCTATGTTTTATTCTGCTCCATTTTCCAAGCATGTGGCCCCTAATCTGGCACGTGAGAAGTTGCCCAGTCAACATTTGCTTTACTCAGCAGATCTGATTCACAGTGGTGGAGAACATCACATGAGGGCTCTTCTCTGCATAATTAATGGGAGACTATTTGATCTAAGGCCCTGAACTTCAAAGTTAGAGGCAGGGCAATGCTCACGTTTATATCCCCTTGTTGTAACTAGTGCTGCATATTTTATATGATTGACTCGCAAAAGCATTGGTAGAGATTTAACTGTTACTCTCTGGATTTCAGGAATATTAAAGTGATGTTCCGCTCTGATAAATTTTAGAAAAACAGAATACACAGAGTCACTGTGAAAAGCAAAAATCATTAGGTACTCTAGCCATATTTAAGCAGCGTAATGTCAGAATGGATGTTCATTAGACTTAATGGATTTGAGTGTGTCAGACAGAATAAATGTAAGAACTTATGAGTGAGAGCAAAGAGAAAATAGGAATGGATCCATGTGGTGAAAAGGGCAAATGGCATCTTGCAGAGAGACAGAAATCTCAAGAATTAAGGGGCTCCATGACATGCATTTTTTTACCCTAAGTGTTTAAAAATTGTTCAATCATGTAATTTGGATTGTATCTGAATATGATGATTAATATAATACAAAGATAATGAACCAGTGTTTCACTTATTGAGTGTGTAGTCTGGCCCAGGTGTTTTACATGGCTCACTATACCTGCTAGGTATGTGTTTTCTCCCATTACAAACATGAGGAAGCTGAGGGTCAGAGGGGTTAGTCATTTCCTCAAGGTCAGTCTATAATAGGTTTGCATATAATATTCTGTGTATTCATTCATGTAACAAGTACATGATGAACTGTAAATGTTCCAGACAATGTACTAGGACCTAAACATATAAGAATAAATAAGAACTTTAAGGAATTCATAGTCTGGTGGTAGAGTCATGGAAAATAACACAGAAGATACAATGTAAAGGTTTTCCTGAGAGATTTATCCTGTGGGCACCATGATGAGGGCTATGGTAACCCATGAAATAGGTATCTAATTCAGCTTGGAGTGAAAAGGCATATAAGGGATCATGGAACACTTCCCAACAAGTCACAAATAAAGTCTGACTTTATGAGAGAAGAGTCATATTTTAGGGCTTCCCTGGTGGCGCAGTGGTTGAGAGTCCGCCTGCCAATGCAGGGGACATGGGTTCGTGCCCCGATCCCGGAAGATCCCACGTGCTGCGGAGCGGCTGGGCCCGCGAGCCATGGCCGCGGAGCCTGTGTGTCCGGAGCCTGTGCTCCGCAACGGGAGAGGCCACAGCAGTGAGAGGCCCGCGTACAGCAAAAAAAAAAAAAAAGAGTCATATTTTAGATGGAGGGAATGGAACACACAATTGACCCAGAAGATGGTCCCAACTCATCTTTCTCACCCCTACTTTCACTAGAATGTGAGAAACTAATGTCAGATTATCTTGATTTTGCACTCTCAAAGTGGACAGGTTGAGAGATGATGTTAAATAGATCACGTCTTACAAAGCTGCTACTCTGTGCTCAAGGGAGACAATGTGTGTGTCACAGAGGGGCACTGACATTTTGTCCTACACATCTGTACACATCAATGGTGCCCTTTAGTGCAGGAGGGAGCACTATCAATGACAGTCCTGTTCTAGGCATCGTGCTAGGTCTTAGACACACCGTATCTGACTTATTCCTCACAATGGTCTACAAATTGGTTTGCTTGCCTTTGTTGCATGGATAAAATGACTTATATCCCAGGAGTTTAAATAACTGTCCAAAAATGATATACAGAACAGATAAAAGAGCCAAGATCTGAACCAAGAATTCGATGGCTCCAAAAATTCTTGCTCTCTCTGCTAGGGAATCAGAAATAAGGAAACAAATCTTATTTCGTCCCTTTGCTGAGCTTCCCTCCAGCATCCCAGAAAGGTACTTTCTGCTCCTAGTCCAGTCTTCAAACGGAACAAGACAACCCATAGCTTCTATATCAGCTTCTCAATGAGTGGCTGACTCTGTGGGCCCATTTCCTTCCATCTTTCTGTTTCTCCCTGATTTGACTCTCTGTCTTTTACCCTTACTTCCCCCACAATCCAGCCAGAAAGAGATCATTCCTTTTGACTATGTATGTTAGTAAGTGTGTTCTTATTAAGCTTGCTCCCCTGTGCCTATTAAACTATCCTGATACTAATTAATCTAGGTCATAGAAGACCAATAGAAATCCCCTATTAATGTATTATTTCTTAAGTACTGTATGTTACCAGGTTTACAAGAGCTCAAGCAGAGCCACTAATGGGAACTACAAGCTCAGAGTAATGAAATAAATATGAGAGATGATTCCCATAAGAAGTGCAGGCTTTCTTTGTACACCTTCCTGTCTCACTTTCAGGACTATGGAATTGTGAAGCCTAATTTTATGACCAGTGTCCTTTTGTAAAACTTCTCTGTCTTTACTGTATCCTCAGCCATGAGGTCTCCCCCATCCCTTCCTTTTCACTTTCGTCTAATTCCGGGTGTGGGTTGAGATCCCAGAAGTAGTCGGTTTCTGCTCTGAGCATACTGTGCATTAATCTACTACATACCAAAGTCCATTAATTTTGAATGGTGTTATCAATTATACTACCTGACAGGAAGATAACTATGTTATCACCTTTGCAGAAGTGTCTTTCTTAGGAAATCTATGTAGCCTCATCACGACTCTAATGCTGATGGATAACTCTCTTCTCAAAAATCACAATTTGAGTGCATTTTCTTTCATGGGATCTTAAAAATGCAAGCAAATAAAAAACTTCTGAGGCTCGTATCACCTAACCACACAGACAGTGAATGAGCTTACCATTATTCTTCTGATAAAAACAAGAGTTCCTGCTTGTTCTGGTTTCTTTAAATATATCCTCCTTGCAAGCGTGAAAGACAATGGTAGCACGTGTACCTGGTCTTGTGAGATTTCCCAGATTTATCTATTAGGTGCCACTGTGAAGTGACTCTTCATCTGGCTCTGTCCCATTTTCCCATTCTCTGTCTAGACCCTTCCTAGTGGCACACTGTCCTGTCCTTCCTGGCCATTCTGCAGGATAATTTCTGGTTTGTCTTCTTTCCACAAAAACGCCAATAGAAATGAACAAATCCACCTTTGTGCTAAACTCCAGGTGTCTTAAATGATCTCTCTTAGAAGAAATATTAGGAGGCCACTCAAAACCCTTCCCTGGCTTCCTAACGTGCTCCACACAAAATAGAATCTCGTTGCCAGCTATGCTGTACAAGGCACTCACTCGTTCATTCGTGCACTTTAGCATATGTCGGGTGCCCACTCTGTGCCAGACACCCTTCTAGTTACTGTTGACAAGATACAAGGTCTAAAACTCCCCATACTTAATAAAGGAGAAGAATACTAGCAAGGAGTAAATACACATGTGATACGATTGTGGGGAGTAAAGAAGTAGGATACAGAAACTAAAGCAGGGTAAAAGTAGGTGATAGGCAAGTGGAAAGAAAGGACAGGGCTGCCAGAGATAAGCCAGTCAGGAAAGACTCCTGAGGAGGCAATGGTGGAGCAGAAGTATCAGTGAATTTTTTTTTTTTTTTCGGTATGCGGGCCTCTCACTGCTGTGGCCTCTCCCGTTGTGGAGCACAGGCTCCGGACGCACAGGCCCAGCGGCCATGGCTCACGGGCCCAGGCGCTCCGCGGCACGTGGGATCCTCCCGGACCGGGGCACGAACCCGCGTCCCCCGCATCGGCAGGTGGACTCCCAACCACTGTGCCACCAGGGAAGCCCATCAGTGAATTTCTAAGGAAAGTTTTCCAGACCATGAGAAGGTCCAGGACACAGGATCTGAGGCTGGAATGCATTTGGCAACTTCAGGGGAGAGAAAGGGACCACAGTGCTTCGAGCAGAGAGAGGAGGTTAGTGTTGGACAGGGTCTCGATCATGCAGCCCGGGAATAAAGGGAAACAAGGGACTGCTTTGAGCTGCTCCTAATCCAGCTCCAGGCCTGAGGGCAGAGGGAGCAAGGGGCCCTTCACTCTCTAAAGTGACTGCTCATGAGTCTCCACTGTGCAAGGGAATGATTCTACTAGCATGTTAATAACAACGGATTTTTATGTCTTTTCAATATCTCTTTAGGCTGAAGCAAATCAAATTTATGTGTTAGAAGAACATTTAGTGATATTAGCTATGCTCACAATATTTTCTTTCCTGACAAAGGCAAAGAACACCATAGGGCCGTGGGTCTCATTTCATCTTAAATAGTATATGTATTTGTAAGTGTGTGTAATATTTATATATAATATTTATTTTAATTATATATGTATGTAATTTATGAAATAGATGTATAAAATATCACAGAATTATGCACTACAATATTCAGGGTAATCTTACTGATGATGTGGTTATGGACAGTGTTATTCTACTTTTTAAAATTATTTTTACATAATTTTCCAAATTTTCTGCAATAAATATGTTCGACTTTTATTGTTAAAAAGATCCAAAGCTGAAAATCTTTTAAAAATAGCTCTAATTTGAGGTATCTTTAGGAAAATATTGAGGAAGAGGGATTATTTAGAACTGTTAATCATTCATTTGTGAACTGTGTACCTACTGCTAATTAACAATATGTTGGCCATGCTTATTTCTCTGAGTGTCAGTTTTATCCTTTGATAATGGGTAAAATAACTACCTGCATGTTAGGATTATTATGATAAGTAAATTAAAAAGATTGAAAACAATACAGAAGTCTTAATTATATTATTGATATTTTAGGGGTCAGGGATTATACATGTATTTATACAATGTCTAGCAGAGTTTTATATGGAATAGTTTTAGATAAATAATAAGAGTTTTTGATTGCAAACTATGAGGCACGTTCCACTGATATATAATGATAAAATAATTAAATCGCTGGCTGGAAATTGACTTGAAACATATATTCTATTATCAATCCAAGTCTAGTCTTCCCTTCTCATCAATGAATATTCAATCTATCTCTTCACACTTTTAACACTATACCCCTCATTCGCTTAGCAGTAACAATTCTGTATTAGTACAGAAATCAGTATTAATACTTTTTTCTCTGTGAAGACAAATCTATTTTTCTATTTTTTTCACTCTTCATTCTGCTTCTTTCTTCAGGATTCAGATAAAAGTGGCTTTACCCAACATTCACATGGTAAACTTTTCAGCATTTAATAACATTTATCATCTCTCCTTTCCACTTCTCCAGATTTTTCTCTTCATTTTTCCAACTAATCCTCAGAAAATAAGGTTACCAGACCCCTCACTTTCTTCTAGAACGTGCTCTCTATAGACTTAGGAAGTGGTGAAATCTAAATGTGAACACAAATTCCTACCAGGTTTGATGAGCACAGAACAAGGGACTCTACCTGCCTAACCATTTTAATTCATTCTAAGATCAGGTGGCCTTGTAGGAATCCTGTCCCTAGTTGTCTTCAATGAACTTCCAACATGGCGTATTGGAAAGGTGTTGGTCTTGGAACTCAGAGTTGAAACATCTGCAACGTTTCTGGCACATAATAGGTATGCTGCAAATGATGGCTACTATTGTTATTATTATCACCATATTTATTTTAGACTCCTGAAGATATTTTATATTTGCAACCACTAAGCTGTATCTCCCTGATCCTGTCCAAACACATTTGGTTTTTTAGATCTCTGGGTAGAACATTCATCCTTGTTAAACTGTATTTTGTGAGAATTAAATTCTTATCATTGTAGCCTGTTACTATCTCTTTGGATCATGATTCGGTCAGAAACTGCACACACTTTCCTTCCCAGATTCCTGTCACCCTTGCATTTGATGAGCTGTCTACTGTACCTTCAGCAAAGCCACAGATAAAAATGTCTACTGCAGCAAATTCAAAGGCAGAGGTGCATGTGCTGTGCATCAACCAATGTGAGGAAGAAAAGGGCTGCTTTTAGCAGTGTACATCTATGCTCTTTGAAAAATGTCAGGTTGAACTATTTTTAATTATTTTATTTTAACCCTCTGGGTCACTATATTTACCTGAAGTGCATTTAAAGTAATAGGATCTAAGGATATTTGAAAATTGTCATTAGCTGTCATCTTTTAAAAGATAAATCACAATTCAAATTTGAAAATTGGAAATTTCTTCCTATATTTGATTAGTATAATTAATGAAAATCAATTAATCTTTAAAATTTACTCTAGTGTAGGCTCTAAGCCAGACCCTAAAGAAGTTCACAGTTTAGTAAAACACACAGACATTGTCAAGTACTCTAACAGAGGAATTCACAAGTGTTTCTAAAGAATCACAAGGAAATTTCTAGCCACATACTTATAAAGATTTTAGAGGTGGAAAATACTTTAAAGACAATAAAATTCAATCTTCTCATTTTACCAAGGAGAAAACTGGTTCAGAGAGGGGAAACAACTTACCCAAATTCACACAGCTAACTGGTAGACCAGAACTCAGATGTCTAAGTACAAATCCAGTGTTCCTTCTCCTATCTTCCCCTTGACAATGGCCTCCAACACCAATAAATGTATGCATTTATGTATTTATAGTAACCAAATATCCTGCCTGAAAATGGATTCTCATAATCTAGGGTAGAAGATATAGATGCAGAATAAATAGGAAATTTGAATCCTATTAAATCTTTAACCCAGAACATACCTAAGGACTTAACACACAAGCTCAAGCACAATTAAATTCCCTTAAATTCCAATATTAGCTTGTCATTATTTGTTTGTTTGGGGTTTTTTCCTCCTCAGTGGAGTGTAGGAAAATACAATAACAACACCTTGTTAATTGAGGATTCAGTCTTGTTAGTTTTTAGTTAATTCATTCTACAAATATTTGTTGGCTTCTACTATATGAAAGGTCTTTTTTTAAGATAAAATATAAAGTAACTCTGGTAGCAGCCCTTAAGGAAGTCTATTTGTCTTGGGGGTACTATGCTCTTTATGTTATAAAAAGTCTAATGGAATGTATCATACATGATAATGAAAGCGGACCATTCCAGGTCCTCACTCTTACCAAGAGCACACAGGCTACTGTCACTGTTCTAGGATGTCTTCTCCATCACCATTAGAGGATCCAGTAAATATTTAGAGGATATTACTAACTGATAAGCATTGAGGTACATGATTTAAGCAATATTTTCTCATTTGATTCTCCATCTACTCTGAGAGCTTGATATTTTAATTATCCCCTAGTTATTACAGCTGAAAACCTGAGGTAGTTAGATACTGATTAACTTGTCTCAGATCACACATCCAGGAAATGGCAGAGCTGGAATGTGAGTGCAAGTCTACATGACTGCAAAGCCTATACTCTTTCTGCAGCACTTTTGGAATGTTCTGGAGTCAAAGTGTGATGAGGGCCATGCGTGTCTCTAGTCTTGGGACAAATGGGTATGAGGAGCTTAGAAAGAGTCCATCACTGAATGCAATAATTTGCCTTTGTTTGAGGTGAAACTTGTACTATAAAAACACATTTTTCGGGGCTTCCCTGGTGGCTCAGTGGTTGAGAGTCCGCCTGCCGATGCAGGGGACACGGGTTTGTGCCCCGGTCCGGGAAGATCCTACATGCCGCGGAGCGGCTGGGCCTGTGAGCTGCTGAGTCTGCGTGTCCGGAGGCTGTGCTCCGCAATGGGAGAGGCCACAGCAGTGAGAGGCCCGCGTACCACAAAAAACAAAACAAAACAAAACAAAAAAACTCACATTTTTCTATAAATGGAAATACAAATATATATACACACATACACACATTTCTCAAGTATCTCTAAGTGCAAAATTCTGCACTTAATCTGTGAAGTTCTGCACTTAGCTTTTAACATTATTATTCATTATTACTGTTAACGAGAATTATTTTTCACTTCCTTTTGTGAAGCTTCCCTCTCTGCATTTACACCATGAGCAGTTATATGCAAAGTAGCTTGCTGTAAATTTCTATTATATTTTTCCCAATGTGGAGGGTTCTGGCAATGAGTCTATCTCCTGTTAAGGACATTTCTCCTTGGCCATGCCAAATTGCCTCAGCTCTTTGGGCTTACCAATGGTGTAACACATGCCAGAAAGTTTCCCTGGGGAAATTAGGCAGCTCTAAGCAGCTCCAGATCTTTTAGCCTTAAGTTTCCTCAAAATAACCTGGACCATTTCCAAAGTCTTCAGTTCCACCTCACTGGTCCCTGGACGGGTTGTGGAAGGTTTTTGAATGACCTTGATCCACCCTAATTTGAAATCACCACAGGGGACAGAAGGAAAAGCTGAGAGCGGAGGATGATTCCCAATCAGGACAGCTCCTCTGGAAAATGACACAGGCCCGGTACATAGGACCACATGTCTTCCATTTTTCTTACTGGATGGCTGTATCACTCACGATGGGGAGGGGGTTCTGCTGAGAAGAGGTCTCCCCCTGGCTTTCTATTAGAAGAGGTAAAAAATTTAAAAAGCAGGGGTCAGACTCTCCATCTCTCTTTCATTTACTTTCCCCAAAGCAAATTTTCAGTGTAGACAGGAGACTGAAACTGTAAGGGTTTCGATTAACTGTGCAGTAGTAGGCAGTGGGGATGAAATAATAAATAGGATAAACTCTTTACTCTTCACTCACGAAGCCTGAAATCAGTCATGAATAGAGGTCATTTCAATAAAGTGGCATAGATAACAGGAAAGGAAGTGTTAGGCAGAGCTGAGAAGGAACATAACCCAGACCTGTGGGGCTGGGCAAAGTCCGAACTTTGATACCTACATCTACTCATCCTCAGAGATTACATGTTATATTTTTGGCCTAAAAGACACTTATGTAACACCTGATAAATGCCATGCACTCTTATAAGTGCTTTATCAACATTAACTACTTTTTGGGGGACAGGGTGTTGCGTGGCACGTGGAATCTCCGTTCCCCGACCAGGGATTGAAACTGCGACCCCTGCCATGGAAGTGCGGAGTCTTAACCACTGGACCACCAGGGAAATCCCAACATTAACTACTTTTATCTTCATATTGACCCTATGAGGAAGATTCTACCAACATCAGCCCCACTTGATGCCCAAGGAAACGGATACACAGGTAGTTAGAGAAACCTGCCCAAGGTCATACAACTAGGAAATGACAGGCCTGGGATGTGAACCCAGAGGCTGTGCTTCTATTGCTACAATCGGTCTCCCTCAAAAGATCCTGGAGCTGGTCTGCAGGGGTGGGGTGAAAAGGGAAGCCTTGACGACCACATCATATCCTGCTGTGCTGGGAAAGTACAATATTTACCCTGTGGCCTTGGCTTGGAAGAAAAGGAGGGCACCGAGATACTGCTGGGCCAGAAATACGGCCTGGGGCAGGAGAAAGGCCTGCCTGAGCTTCCTGCCAGGATGCTGTGAGAGCCTAATTCCTATTCAACCTTTCAGTCTGACCCAGGCCTATCATAGACCTCTGTGAGTGTGTCTCTAAGGAAGGGAACATGTAAATAATCTTTCCCCACATTAAAAGCAATTTTTGCAGATAGCAGTTTCTCTCGCCATACTTCTCCTCCTCATGCAGAGGGCAACTGATGAAAAAAACCCCATCTCTGACAGCCAAATCCAAAACCGCCCTCACACTGCCAGCCTTTCAGAGGAAATGAGAGCACAGTTGGTCAAACCAGGGAGAGGATCTCCTCTGTTTTGTTATTATCCATAAGCCAAAAATAACTGGACCTCCCAGTAGTCAGAAAACCTGAAGAACAGAGAGTGGGAAAGAGAAAAAATGCATCCGTTTCATGGACCACAAAACATCAGAAATGCAGACAGGGCTCTGCGTACTCTCAGAGCAAACTATCGCACTAAAAGGAAGTCCCCAGGGCCCTTCAATCACCCGTTATCTACCCCAGACTCTCCTTTTCAAATATCTGTCCTTTCCTTCCTTCTTCTTTTCCTCTATTGCACAGAAAACAGAAATAGGTCAAATACTACCTTGACCTTGAAAAAGTGTCTCACACTCTTGGAATCTCAGTCTCCTTATGTGTAAAATGTGACGGATTAGTGGGACCTCACAGGTAGTTCTGTCGTCAACTGGGGGGTGCCCATGGCATGACGCCACCTGCGTTGGGAACACTCAAAACAAATTTCTCTATTTTTACTCAGAAAAACAGCTTTTGAGCTCTGGCTCGTCTTCCTCAGTAGTTCTGTGATCTTGCATATGTCGTTTAAACTGGCTGAACCTCCACCATCATCCATAAAAATGAAAGTAAAGAAGGGAAAGAATTTATCATTCTGACAAGTAGAATTTCTATGAGGAAGGAAACTGTGTTTTACATAAAAAAATTAAAAAACACCTTGATAAGCTCTGGCATTAGCTGATGGGCACCCCACCATTGGAGAAGAGGGATAAGTTGTATAGGAGAGCTCAACTTGAAATAGAGGAGAAAAAAGAATGGAGGAGCAGGGAAGGAGTGGCCATAAAAGACCCCGTGGGGAGTTTCAAAAGTCCACTGGGGTAAAAGATTTATGAAATTCTGCAGTGGTGCAGTAGCTAAAGGGCACTGTAAGAGTAAGCTTTCCTGATTTTCCATTTTAAGTTGTTTGCATGGCCATGATGTAAACCCTTCTCTGTTTTACACTACGTCTTAAGGACAGTCTAATAATAGACTCAGACAAATTTATTAGGAGTGTTGATTTTAGAAAAAGGGACAAGCCAGAGTTCCAAGTGTCGGTCAACAAAGATGACCCAGGACAGAGAAGGTACCCAGGCACTTAGGTGGCCATGCAAACAGAACTTTGCATATATTGTGGGAAGCACTGCATGTTCACAGCCCCAGGGGATTAGTGAGGAGAGCTAAACTCAATGTTAGGTAGACTTTGAGAAGTAAAAAGGATCCCAGCTGAGAGCCAGGTTACCCAAGGATAATCATATTAATGTGGCCAGTAAATGACTCCATCTCTGCATCACATTACCCGACTTTTAGTAGGTGGTCCCCCTCCTTCATTCTCTCCCTCCATTCTTTGCATCCTGTTGGTATTATATGTAGCCTTGAATAAAAATGCTCTAGTTTTACTTTGGAGTGCATATGTCTACATCATACTCCGGCCCACATCATTCCAAAGGGGAAATACTAGCTTGTCTGTTCCAACTACAGTATATCTTTCAATCTTCAGAACACACACTTTTTTTTTCTTTTTCAAGCCACATCATCCCAGTGAATATTCATCTGTGTAAAAGTGATTCATTATCACCTTTCATTTTTACCATCGACTGTCTTATTGTTCATTACCATCCAGGGGCTGGTTTCTCATTTTTGTCCTTGAATCCACAGTTTTTATGTCCTCTGCAGACTGCTTTTCACATCTCCTTTTACAGTTTCTGTGTTCCTCCAAAACCATCCCTCCGTGTTCCGTGATCAAGCCGAGTGGCAGTCACTAAATTATTGGGTATTCTCTGCAGCTTCCCAGCATTGATGATTTTCGGCTACATAATCTGCTTGTTCTTTTCAGTGAGCCATATATTGGGAAGGACATATGGGTACGACTGCTCGCGAAGCTCAAAATGGGAGGGAGATTACTCAGACTAGCATCTGGCTGACTTAGAGATCAACTTCCTGTTTATTATCAACTATTATCTGTGTTGATTTTTTTTTCTTTCAATCCTCTTTGTCTTTCTGTCTCTAGTTCCACATGATCGTGTGGCTGAGTTTCCTGTGCCTTGCAATACTATTCCTCCATCTCTAATGCCTTCCTTCACTGTCAACACCTGGACTTAAAGTCCTCTCCAGCTCCCTCCTCTTTTTTTATAAACTCATTTAGTTAGTTCCCACTACACATAAAAACAATTCCCAGGCACCCCGGAATTTCTTACAGACTCTTTCCTGAAATATTCACCCTGGACATATAGCATCTCTCTCTGGCCCGCACTTTTCTTTTTTCTGAATGAAAGTCAGAAAAGAATTGATTAATCATACTCCCAAGTCCAGGAACATTATCAATTACCATCATTGGCTCATCAAAGTCTTCTCCTTTATTTTATATACTTATGTGTTTTATCTTTTCACACTGTCTTATGAGCATTTGTTTGCATGCGTTCATACAGCCGTTTCTGCTGTAATACTTGTTTTGTAATAGTGAATTTTTTCATTGCCAAGGATATAGAGAACAATTGAGCAAACTTCACATTATGTGTAATTCCATCCGGGAGAAACACTAGGTGAGTGCAGAAAACTGCACCCTGCTGATTGGAGCCCGATAGGAATACACCATACACAGTCCTCAAACATCTGCCAACTACCTCAAGTCACCACGTATGTTCTGAGCCATGCACATCCACATCTGCATTACAACTTTCTAACTTCCGATAAACCTCATTCCACCACCTCACAATAACTCACAAACTGCAACCTTTCCCACGCCCATGTTCACAAGAAAAGCTTTCATCTTTTTTAAGGTAAAAGTTGGAGTATGTACACATTGCAGCATGTATGATTTTAACTGTTTAACATGTGCTTAACTGTGCTGAAGTTTTAAGTTCTGATCTTTTTAGCGTTACTGACAAAGCTTTTCACGTTCTCTCCAAACCTATTGATATTTTTCTCACAAGAATTGTATTTCTTTTAAGGCACTGTATTTTTTATTGTAAGATTTTGTATAGCAAGGTGATTTTTAGGAAAGAATATGTTGTATTATGAAAAACTGACTGTTTTGTTGTTTTGGGACAGGTATATTTAATTTATAAAACCATATCATGTTATAAATGTCATTCTGCTTCCTTCTATTTTCTTTGTCGTTGTTCTGAGCACTATGCTTTCAGATACTTCAGTGTTGCTCTGTATGGTTTCTAATTACTGCATACCACTCCTCCACATTTTATCCATCTATTCTCCCATGGGTGAGCACCCACATACGTTGTCCTTAAATTTTTGTTACTATAAATGATGTTAAAATAAACAACGTTGGAAAAAACCCTTACAGATCCAGACAACACTTTTTTGTGTGTGTGTGATGAAGGAAAGTGCAGTGTTTATTGCACGGAGCCAAGCAAGGAATCCAGGCCAGACAACATTTTCTTTGACATATATACCCAGAACTAGAATTGCTAGGTCATATGTGAGAAAACCCTTACTTTTCCTAAAGAGTAAAAGTTCTCAGCTTGCTCTCAAGAACTCCTACAGTGGTCTACCATCTCCACAACAAAGCAAAGCATGTTTACATCTCTACCTGAGATTTATGGCATTATAATTTTTGCCCGTTTATCTCTATTCCCTTTTGCCATTTCTTCTTAGTCTTCAGATCCAGCTTCAGAGCACTTGTGATCTTTTTGACTCTGCCTTAGTCCTGAGACTCACTCTGTAGTGGTAGACCTCCAGCTCTGCAATTCACATTCCTTTCTCCATGGTCCCTACCCATCCCCCAGTTACACTGATTTTGCCACCACCTTCTCTGTTTTCTCAATAAATTTTCCACCAGTTCTGTCAGGCCCAGGCTGCCTGTCTGCTAGTTCAGTACAGACTGTCATATCATACCCCTCATTTTTATTCATTCATTCCCCTGTAAGCAAAATGTGGACACTAGCCCATGTCCAAATATCTGCCTAGGCTTCTCTCACATATCATTTCTTCTGTGAAGTATTCTTTAACTACCTTATCTAAAGTGGAAATAATCCCTTTCTTCCACAAATCGTTACTTTTTTTTTTTTACCTCTTTGCTTTGTTAATATTTGTTTATATATCCCTTTTCCTAAGGGGATCCTGAGCTACTTAAGTACGGGGTATTTGTCTTATCTTCATTTTCCCCACGTTTAGTGGCTCTCAAAAATTCTTCCTTGAATGATTGAATACATGAGCAAAAAATGAATAAATCAAATGTTATTTTGTATCAAGTGCCCTTAAATAATCAAAGTTTGTAATGCCCAATATGTTAGGCATAATTTAAAACTCTTTATTAACATAGAACAAAAAAATAAGATGATTTTGAATTTAAAAAAAAAAACTATCTTAAAACAAGTTCACAAAAGAGATTGCCTGATTATTTGTCACTTTACTTTTTTCTTAAAAAGGACGTTTTATTCATTAGCCTCTCTAGTCTGTAACCCTTTTCTATAGTTATCATACTACATATCAGTAATGCTGGGATCTGCTAAAATGAAATATAATTGATAATGAATTCAGCAGCCAATTCTCACATTATTCTCAGGTGAATTCCAGTTGATTCAATTCATCCCTTCTTTCCTTGCAATCCCTTAGATGATTTTTTATTAAATATTAAATAAAAGTTAGGAAGGATTATGATTCTGTATTATTTGTGCAGGAATATATGCTACTCTAGGATTGTGTGTGTATGTGTGTAACTGCAGAGCTCAGCCATCCCAATTCACTCAAGACCATCCTGGTTTTAGCATTAGAAGTCCTATATCCCAGGAATCTCTTTCATTCTGGGCAAATTAGGTTGGTCATCTTAGGTGTAAAGCTGCTTCATTTACGTGCAGTATTTTAACCAGGCATTTAAGACTTTCTATAATCTAACATTGACCTTCTTTTCTGTCTTATTTTTAGCAATGCTTCCTGCAGTCTACTTTCTAGAAAAAGCGACATAGAGCCGGCTCTTTACACATGTACTATTTTCCTCTCCTGCAATGTTGCAAGTCTAAATCCCTCCTGTTTGTTAAGGGCTAGTTAAAATGTTATTTCTCTCACCACGTGTGCCTTTCTACCCACAGATTCTCCCCACTCTGAATATGGCTTTTGATGCTGATGCATTTTGGTCTTTCATTACAGTGACTTATATGTGTCCTAATGCTTTGTCCCAAAGAAGGAATCGATATTAACCAGATGACTACAAAATGTAGTTCAGAATTTTCTCATGATATATAAATTAATCTTGTATATTATTCATTAAGTGTCCATATTTCCTGGTAATTTTTCAATACCAATTATTCATCCTATTAACCAGTTTTGTTTTCCAGTATCTAATGCATGGCAAGTCCTTTCAATAACCATAATTATTGGATTTGTTTTATTTAAGTTCTTCTCTATAACTGAGGGAGAGAAGATGGTACAACAGAATGAGTATATGCACTGAAGTCATTCATAACATCAGTTTAAATTATAGTTCTTTCTTTCACCATCTTGGACGAGTCATATAAACTCACTGAGTTTCAGTTTCTCCATCTTTGAAATGGACACAAAACATCTTCCCTATAGACATACTATACAGCTTAAAAATAATGAGTATCAAGTGTCAACAAACTTTTCAATAAAGGGACAAATAGGAAGTATTTTTGACTTTGTGGGCCATACCACCTACCAAAGCTACTCAACAACTACTGTAGTGTGAAAATAGCCCTAGACAATAAGTAAATGAAGGAGGTGGCTATGTTTTAATATAATTTTGTTACAGAAACAGTGAGGTAGGTTTGGCTGTTGGCCTGTTTGCCAACTCCTGATGTGTACTAAGCACTAAATAAATGGGAACCAGTACTACCATGAGTTAATCTGTCTTTTCTTACCGAGCATTTTGATTTTGTGGTCTTGATCCAAATTAAGCTGAAACTAATACAATATTTGCCAATAATAGAAGGCTTAGTTTCTGTTTTTTCCATAACTTCTTCCATACAAGTAGTATAGGAAAATTATATGACTCAGTATACTGAATCTATTCCTGGTAAGGATAGAATGCTGAAGATTCAGGTTTTGAGAATTTTGACTCCTGATTCCCCTTTTTCCTATTCAGCTATAGTCATTGATGCCCCCAATCTTATAACTTCTATCTTGCCCAGTGTCGAAAATCATCATGATCTAGTCATGAAGCATGTTAAGAACTCTGAGAGAGTCTGGAATTAACCAGCCACCTCAGTGCCCTGGTACGAAGCCTGGGTACTCGAGTCTCTCAAGATAACTTTTCTCCCAAATATGTTAATTTCCCCCAAACTAAATGTTTTCGTGTCCTGATTAGCTCTATAGCTTGCCAGAGAACTTTACTGATCCCTATAATCCAGATGGTCTCAATTTTGGCTATAAGTTAGAATCACCTGAAAACGTTTGAAAAGGGAATTTTTCTTAGACTAGTCTAAAAAAGCAGTGACCATACAAGAATTAGACTTTAGCAAAATGTACATCTTCTCTTATTAAACAATATCATAAATAAAATGAATTATCAAGACACAGATTGAGAGAAAATGTTTCACAAAATGTATATCTGACAAAGGACTGGTATCTAGGGTATATAAAAACAAACAAACAAACAAAAACCTCTTACAACTTAATAGTAAAAAGATAAGAACCCAATAAGAGTAGCCAAACAGGACTTCCCTGGTGGCGCAGTGGTTGAGAGTCCGCCTGCCGATGCAGGGGACACGGGTTCGTGCCCCGGTCCCGGAGGATCCCACATGCCGCGGAGCAGCTGGGCCTGTGAACCATGGCCGCTGAGCCTGAGCATCCGGAGCCTATGCTCCACAACGGGAGAGGCCACAGCAGTGAGAGGCCCGCATACCACACACACACACACAAAAAAAGAGTAGCCAAACAACTTAAAAGTCACTTCACAAAATAAGATATATAAATGGTCAGTGTGTATATGAAAAAGTGGTCAATATCATTTGTCAGTACAATGAGATACCAATATATGTCTGCCAGAATGACTATAATTAAAAAGATTGATCATCAAATTTATTGTGATAATCACTTCGTGAGGGATGTAAAGCACTATGCTATATACCTTAAATTTATACAGTGCTGTATGTCAATTTTATCTCAGTAATATTGGAAGAAAAAGAAAATAAAATTAAGCATTTTTTCTCTTTGGGGGAAAAAAAAGATTGATGTTGCCAAATGCTGGTGAAGTTGCGGAGCAAACTAGGATTCTATCATAAATTGTTGGTGGGAATGCAAAATGGTGCAATCACCTAGAAAAAGAGTTTAGGCAGTTTCTTGTAAAATGGAATTAAACTTGCCCTATGGCCTAGTGATCCCCCTCCTACAAAAATGAAAACGTATGTTTACAAAAGGACTTGTGAAAGAATGCCCATAGTAGGTTTACTTAATAATAGCTAAAAACTGCAAGCAGCCAAAGTGCCCATTAAAAGAAGAATGGATAAACAAATTGCAGTATATTTATGTAACACTACGCTACTACTCAGCAATAAGAAAAAATACTATTAGAGACAGTGGCCTAGATAAACCTCAAAAGCATTATGTAAAGTCAGAGCAAACAGTGCCTTACACAAGTATGTAACATGTGATTCCACTTGTGTGAAATTCTCAAAAAGGTGGCAATCTGTGATGAAAAAAAAATCAGAAAAATGATTGCCTCTGGGGACTAGGGGAAAGGAACTGACTGGGAAAGGGCTTGAGGAAATTTTCTGGAGTCACGGAATATTCTATACCTTGATAGAATTTTGGGTTACAGGGGTTCACGCATTTATTAAAATTCAGCAATTGGACTCTTACGATATGTGTATTTCATTGTACGTAAATTTTACATCAGCAGAAAAAAGTTGTAAACAGTACTGTATTCTTGTTAATGACATGCAAGTTGACATATTCAGGGAAATGTGTGCTAATATCCGCAATGTATGTCAAAATGTACCAATAGAATAGATTACTAGATGGATATTCAGATAGATATTTGATAAAGCAAGTATAGAGAACTTTTAAATGTATAATCCAAATGAAAAATACATAGATGTTATGCAGACTTCTTTCAATTTTTGTATGTTTAAAGCTTTTTATAATAAAATGACTCTACCCTGAGATTGTGATTTAATTGGTTTGGGAGTAGGATCTAGACGTTGTTTTTGTTTTATCTTGCTTTGTTTTGAAAAAGCTTTCCAGGTTATTTTAATGGATAGTAGTCAGATTAAAGAACAACTGCACCAGGCTTCCCTGGTGGCACAGTGGTTGAGAATCTGCTTGCCGATGCAGGGGACACAGGTTTGAGCCCTGGTCTAGGAAGATCCCACATGCCGCGGAACAACTAAGCCCATGAGCCACAACTGCTGTGCCTGCGCATCTGAAGCCTGGGCTCCACAACAAGAGAGGCCGCGACAGTGAGAGGCCCACGCACCATGATGAAGAGTGGCCCCCACTTGCTGCAACTAGAGAAAGCCCTCACACAGAAATGAAGACCCAACACAGCCAAAAATAAATAAATAAATAAATAAATTTTAAAAAAGAAAGAAAGAACAACTGCACCAACATTTTTCAATTCCACCCCAGGGAATATGGACAATTTCCTGCATATATTCACTCAGAGATTAGATTTCTTCTCTAAATTTGACAAATTTTTTGCTAACATAAATTTGTCACCCTGCTGACTGTGAGTCTTACCATGGCATGTGGACCCTATCACCCTGCCTCATCCAGAGGATTACAGACCTTACTTACTGGCTCTGGTATGAATCAAACCCAGAGGAACCAAGCCCACTGATTCCTCCTTAGGAACCAGCACCATTACTGAAATGCTCCCATCTGCCTTTTTTTTTTTTTTAATCCCCATCATAGCTTCTTTTCTTCTGCTTGTTGCACTTACATTCCAGTATGCCTGAGAGTTCTGCTTCAGTTACAGAAGACAAAATTAAGACATCGGGTCATAAGATTAGATGACACTACATTACAGGTTATGTGTTATTGGACTGTTGTTCTTCAAAGAAAGTACATTTTTTATCTGATGAAAGATTAAAAATGATCACCTTTCCTTATCATCACCATCAAGACAGGTTTTTGGTTAATATGTTATATATTATTCGAGATACATGCAAACATGTTTCATTATGTGGCATGGAAGGCAAATCAAAAGACCCTCAACTAATTGTTGATAAAAGCTGAGTAATAATCCTCTGTTAAAAAACAAACAAAAAAAAAGAAGGACATGTATTTATCAGAAAAGATATATGCACTCCTGTGCTAAATTGGTTTCTCCTCCCAAACTTGACCGGCAGCTCTTTTGGTGCAGGGCTCATGTTCTACCTGCCTTTAATTTTTCCATTGCCAACACAGCCCTGGCATGTGGGAGGTTCTCAGTCAGTTATTGAGGCCAATGTGAAAATAATTCACCAGAAATTCCTGTGTTCTTGCAACATGATTAACTCGCATTCATCAGTGTGCCTGTAAATATTCTATAATCCTAAATTTAACTCATACAGTCAGTTGGTATGACAGCTACTAATATTGCTCTTTACAATTAAGAAAACTGGGGCTTATAAGGTAAAATAACTTGCCAACCCAGAGAGTAGCAAAGTTGGTATTCTAGCCCAGGTCTACTTGCAAAGACCATGTTCTTTCCATGTCATCATTATACTTACCACAGAGCTCAACAGAAACAAGAAACTATGACCCTATCCTCCCCAGTACCAATGAGGCTTCCTTCTCTTCTACCAAAAGCTTGAACAGGGCTCATTACCACCATTGTAGAGTACATAATGTCTCCAATACAAGAGCCCAGGCACTCCCCTTTACCTTCTTCTTTAAATCATCAGATGATGTTGATGTTTGAGTGGAGGGAATCTGTCACAGGTGCTGCTCATCATTTTCCTTCACAAGAAGGATCTGTGCAAGGTGCACTGCTGGGTTGTATAAATCACGCACCCACTATAGCTGCCACTTTTGGTCTCATGAGGGAGAGAAATAAACTGCTGGCAAACAGTCAGGACTGATGGCCTTTTTTCTCTGACATGTCAGCCTGCTTGTACTGTCAATGGTCATGGCATCATTTATCTTTGTTACCAGCACCCTGGTTTAATCAAGAATCAGGTACAGCAAAGGGACTTTGCCGGGTGAATAACTTCAGAAGGCTGTAAACATTTTCTTGAGACCGTTTATGTATTTTACTGTGTTGCTTGCAGGTTCTCTTATTCAATCCTGTTGTTATAGGAGTGGGGGTCACACCAAGCTTGCAGCTTTCCTAGAAGTTGGTGTATATCAACAATCAGAGTTTGCAAATACATGCGGTGACTAGTAGCCTAGTAGGATTTTTCCGTATATGAAAGCTCAAATCATAACCTTAGGGGAAAAAGGCGGGGGGGGGGGATGCACAGAGCTCTTGCTCACAATCCTTCCTCTCTTCCCCCTCTTCCTCCTCTTCCTCCTCCTCCTCTTCCCTGCTTCTCTCTCTCTGTCTCTCTCCTTCAAGTAAGAGGAGGGGATTATGGTGGAAAGTACTAGAATTATAGAGTAGAAACTTGGAATTTGTAATCTTCATCTGATGTGATTGGTAAAGTCTTATATTGGGCTCTTCTAGTAGCCAACATTGAAACTAGATATTTATTTAGGAAGTGATCCCAAGCCAGAGAAGCTAGACAAGGAAGGGAAGGGAAGCAATAAAGGTGCATTAATAAGCAGGTTATCTTAGGAGGTTGGGGTTAACATGTACATACTGCCGTTTATAAAACAGATAACCAACAAGGAGCCAACTAATAGCACTAGCTTCCCTTGCAGCAAGTGGAGCACGTGCCCATGGCCAGAGAAAGCCCTTGGGGAAAGAGATGTAGTGCTTGCAGTAAGAAGTTTTCATCACACATAGCAAAGGGATGCAGAATATATGGGCATACCACCAGCAGCACCTACTACAGATAAATACCACTCCAAGGGGGACAAAAATGGTGGCAAAAAAAAGAATCATTTTAAGTAAAGAAAACCAGATAGTGCATACTTAATTCTTCTTTTTTTTTTTTTTTTTTTTTTTTTTTTTTTGCTGTACACGGGCCTCTCACTGTTGTGGCCTCTCCCGTTGCGGAGCACAGGCTCCGGATGCGCAGGCTCAGTGGCCATGGCTCACGGGCCCAGCCGCTCCGTGGCATGTGGGATCTTCCTGGACCGGGGCATGAACCCGTGTCCCCTGTATCGGCAGGCGGACTCTCAACCACTGTGCCACCAGGGAAGCCCCCATACTTAATTCTTTTGTTTGAATAGATTTGTAAAATTTTAATAGCCTCTCTAAAGCCATTGTAAATTATTATATATAGGGCAGAGAAGAAACATGACAGTATTGGTTTATTCAGAGTTTGCTTCTTATTTATAAAGAAAAGGTGATAATTAGGCACAAGCATGTTTTGGCCTAAAAGAAAAGAAAAGAAAGAAAATCCTGTCAAATTAATATGTGGGTTTCCCTGTCAAAGGTATTAAACTTTCTATAAGTTTAATTGTGTTATCATAATATTATTTTGATTTCCACTACAATATATTTCTCATTCACATCAGAATGGACAAGAAGAAATGATCAGTTGGGATTTTCAGTTTATAAAATAATTATGGTCCCAAGTTTCTGATTAAATCTTTAATATTTCTCATAGTTAGCTCTCTAAAGACTTCCCTTTACTCATCAAAATTTTTTTCTTTTTTTAAATCAGTAATTTCCTTTTATAAAGACACTGAAGAGTTATTAAGTATGTGCTTTATGCAAAGCTACTGGATATAACAATCAGGGTTCAAAAATGTCTAGAAACAGAAAATCAAACTGAAACACACAGGATTTAATTTATCAAGGATTACTGCAACATCTTGCATTTAGGCTGTAGAACATTAATGGCACTGGTAGAAAGTAGAAGGCAACATGATTTATGCAGCTGTTTTCACCTAAGAGAACACAGGAGAGTCACTGGTCTCAGCTTCCTCCTCTCTATATAAAACCATCACTATCTACCTTGCCCAGTTGTAAGGCTTAGATATGATGTATATACCTGACACACAGTAGGGAATTTAAAATGTTGTATTGGCTCATTCATTCAACATATATTTATTGAGTATTTACTACATGAGAGGCACTGGGCTGGGCACTAAGAATAGATATAGGTTGTCTTCTCAAAGCCTAGAGTTGAGTGAGAAATTTGACAGAGACATCAATAAAGTTGGGATGCTATAGAATATCAAAGAAAATCAGAAGAAGATATCCAGCCTGAAGTTGGGAAATGGACTGTCCTCAAGAAGGATGCCCAATGAATGTGGCATCGAAGAAGAAACCTAAAGAATGTGTAGGAGTCAGCCAGGTTCATAAGTGGTACAGGACAGAGCATTGCTTGGGAGAGAGAAAGGTTGTTCCAGGAAGGAGAGTGAGCCTCTAGTGAGAGTTAGAGGTAAGGGGAGCCTTTTACAGAGATACAATGGCTAGATCATATAGTGCAGACTAGGGATGGGACAGGTTGAGGAGGCAAGTAGGACAAAGGGGAGACAAAGCTAGGTGCAAAACATAGGTCAGGGGCCTCCCTGGTGGCGCAGTGGTTGAGAGTCCGCCTGCCGATGCAGCGGATACGGGTTTGTGCCCCGGTCCGGGAGGATCCCATATGCCGCGGAGCGGCTGGGCCCGTGAGCCATGGCCGCTGAGCCTGCGCGTCCGGAGCCTGTGCTCCGCAATGGGAGAGGCCACAACAGTGAGAAGCCTGCGTACTGCAAAAAAAACAAAAGCAAAAACAAAAACAAAACAAAAAAAAACATAGGTCAGGTCTTTCAGGAGGTTCTAGATCATGTTGAGGCATGTATATATCATAAAAGACCCATGAGGAACAATGTAAACAATTGAATTGGAAAGTTACATCATCAGCTTGAAAGGAAAGCCAAGAAGAGTCAGGAATGTCAGCCACGAGCCTGCTATACTGATCCAGCTGAGCGACAACAGTGACTTTGAAGAGTGGTAGAGGGCCAGAAACATGTTGAAGGATTATAGGATATGTATTTGATAGGGATTTATGGTAGGTTTAAAGGGGAAGACAGGACGAAGTTGGAGTCAAAGTTGATACTGAAATTTCTACCTTGAGCAGCTGGATAAATACTATTCATAATTATTAAGAAATGTCATAAGAAAAAGACTAAGACTTTAACTGGTTACATAGAAATAGTAGTTAGATGTAGCAGGCTGGGCAGGCAATCTGCAAAAGTAGTTAAGAACATATCTGGGGGGTTCCTGCAGTCAAACTTACTGAGTTCAATCTATTCTTCCTGGAGAATGTATTTCCTAGCCATGTCCAACCCAGCTTCTGCACTGGTCAGGAATCTGTCATCCCCATACCCACACTGAGCCCCACAAGCTCAAAGGGAGAGCATCAACTGCCATGATGCCATGAAGCCCCCTCTTCTAACACTTTAGTTATCTCAGCCTCCCGGGAGTGAAGGCCAGTTCCCTCTTCTTCAGCAGGGGGCCAACATCAGCATGCCTGCATTCAGGAGCCCAGCAACTCTGGTATCTAGGGCGAAGCAGATAAGATCCCTGAGACTCTCACTCTCCCACCACTTTGGGACACAAGGGGAGCACCCTGCCAGGAGGTGAGGGATCTGGCTCTCCCCAAGTCTGTCACGTAATACACCCAGAAGTACAAGGGAGTTCACAACCTGTGGGTTAGCTGGGATCAACCAGAGAAAGGGAGATCAGAAGGAGCCATCAAGTAAACCTCCTTCCTTTTCTCCCCTTCCAGGCATCGTGGATCCATGAGTTCTTTCTGAAAGCTATTCAACTGGCTATTGTTTTTTTCAAGCTGTGGTCAGCCTGGCATTGCATGACCTTACATCTTCTTCTCTTGCTTCACCACCCTCTGTACCATTCTTCTTGCCCTGGGATTGCACGTTGCTCAAAAGCCTTAGCTTGTAAGCATTCCCTTATTTGGCAGAGAACCCAAACTAACATACTGTGTGATCTTGGACAAAACATTTAATCTTTCTGGATCTCTGTTTATTGATCTATAAAATGGAGATAATAGAATCTATACCACAGAGTTTGGGGGCTAATACATGTAAAGCACTTAGAACATTTTGGTGCTCATGGCAAGTACTTATTAACATTAGCTACTTTTATTACCTGCATAGTGTGAATATGGCAAATGACTGATCTGAAACCATGATACGATACTAATGGATCAAACTGTTTTAGCTCAAAATTGATCTCATAATCCTTCTGTGATGATGGTTCTCAAATGGTTTCAGTTCCTCACTATCTTCACAATAAAATACAAACTCTCTGGTGTGATATTAATTATGTCTGGTAACAATTTAGTTCTCCAGTCTCATATTACAGACCTCCTTTATAGATGTGAAGTTCATTCCCTGAAACACCATAATTATAATAGTAATAATAATTACAATTCATATGTATAGAGTTCTTATAAGTCAAGGAAAGCACTATTCTAAATATTTAATGTGTAATAATCTTTTCTGCTCAAACTCATGGAAGGGCATTTATATAGAGTACAAGCAAGAGTCCTCACAAGACCCCAAAGCCCAGCATGAACCAGACTCCCTCTGACCCCCCTCTGCTGATTTCCTCTTGCTCATTCTCTCTCAGGCACTCTGGCCCACATGTCACTCCTCAGACACCGTGGGCACTACCTCAGATGGGGCCTGGGCTCTAGTGACCCCCATGCCGGGTGTGCCCTCAGCCAGATCTCCACATGGCCAACCATTCGCCCCTTCCAAATCTTCCCTCCAACCTCACCTTCTCAGTGGGGCTCTCCCACTCCATTTAATTTGCAATCCCCCTTCCCTACCACCTATGCTGCTGTGCTGATCCCCGTCCTCTCCTCTTTCTTTATTTTGGTAGTATGCATTTCTTCTAGCATTATATGCAATTAACTCACTGACAATCTTACTGTGTACTGTCTGTCTTTCCCTGGCAGATAGTAACCTCCACAAAGTAAGGAGTGTTGTTTTGTTCAATGAGGTTTCTCAAATGCCTCAACCAATATTGGTACCCAGTAGGTTCTCAGTAGTGTGCATTGAATGAAATAATGCATGAATCCTCACACCCATGTAAGGTAAGTGACTACTATCTCTACTTTATGGATGTGGAAACTGTATGTTCTGTAGCTAGCCCTTAGTTGCATAGCTCACCTGTAGTGGAGCCAGGATTCAAACCCTAGCAGTATGGCTTTGGAAGTTGTGTTCTTCAATTCTACATTACGCTGCATTATGGTGTGTGTGTGTGTGTATATGTGTGTCTATATACACACACGCACACATATACATAAATACAATGTACATATATATAGGTGTTACATGATATGTCTTTTTAAGATTTATTAATTAAATTATTATTAATTAAAAAAGTAAATACCCTCTTTGTGATAGAATCATTTCAGTGTGATAATCCAAAGATCAGCTTGTAATGAAAATATATCAGACAAAGTAGTCCTGGCCAGTACATATTAATAGAAGTAAAGTGACAATTCCAAGGTACATACTCCGTCTGCTGGGTCTGAAAGAGGAATAGAATGGAAACGATGAGCTGGGATTACCCAGGTCAATTAAAGAAACAGGAAGAAATAAATGCCCAACTTTCCAAGAAGGCATCATCCACATGTAGTTGCTACTCTACAAATTGATTGATTAACTGATATTGAACATGAAGCCATTCAGCTTGAGCTGTTGAGGACAAGATTGGTGGTAAGATTTTATTTATTTTGTTAAGAAGTGTAATTGACCTACAGCACTATGTTAGTTCCAGGTGCACAACAGAGTGGTTTGATATTTCTATCCATGACAAAATGATCACCACATGGCATGCCTTTTTTCATGCTTTGTCACATTCTGGTTCTTTCACTAGATTTTACTTACCATGCCTCTTTTATTAGTGTACCACTACAGAACCTAGCACAATGACCTACTAGGTTCTGGAGGGTAGATATTCAATGTTTGTTGAACTGAATAGCAAGTTACAGCTCAGAAAATCTGACATAGTAGAAAGAAAACAGGCTTTGAAACCAGTCAGATGTGAGTCAAAGTCATATTATGGATATTGACTAGTTATATGCTATTCAAAACATTAACTAAACCTCTCTGAGACTCACTTTCCTCACCTATACCATGGGACTGATACTACTTCCTGTGAAGCACTGGCATATAAGACAGGGTTAATTTCTTGCATTAATTTTCAAGTAATTAGAATACATTTTGTTCCATTTGTCCCTAGGTTCTAAAGCAGGGGCTGGGAAACTTTTTCCTATAAAGGATGTATAGCAACCATTTTAGTCTTTGTGGACCACGTGATCTCTGTTGCAACCATTCATTCTGCAGTTGTAGTGTGAAAGCAGCCATGGACCACACATAAATGAATGGGAATGGCTTTGCTCTAATAAGACTTTTACAAAAATGGTACAGGTTGGATTTGGCCCATGGGTCATAATTTGCCAACCCCTGTCCCAAAGCATAACACTTGGGATCATTAGCTGAAAGAAATTCTAATATAAAGTCACTACATTAAATATTTCTGTTTTTTTTCTCTGTCATTTGTCCCTGGACACTGATTACTTGATTTTTCATTATAAATGCTAACAATAGAATCAGAGCAATCATAATCATATTTACAAAAATATTTGCATATTCAAAATGTGCATCCATTTTAGTCTTTATGTGCCAGATGCTAGGCATCATTTCACGATGTTGACCAGTATGATCAGGAAGCTTAACAGCCAGTTATTTTAAGACAGCCTCAAGTGGGCAAGATGATGGCTTTTGGAAGTGAATTAGGCTGCCCTGCCTTTCCAGCTCTTGTTCCTGTGTGCTGCTACCTTCTTGCCTTATCCAGACCCTGAATTTGGAGTCTGTTTCCAGTACTTCTCTTCTATCCTTACCCATTCAAGACCATCTTCCCAACATCCTTGGCTGACATTGGCTTCACTGTTTCTCTAGTCTTTTGAGTCCAGGACATCCCAAGCCTTTCTTCATAAATATCTTCCCCCGCTGCCCAGTATATTTTATCATTAGCGAACTGAACACCACCTCTCTTGGGCAGAGAATCCCTCTTCGATCCCTATCCTTCAGAGTAATTAAACTCCTTAGCCCTGCATATAAGGCTCTATGGGATTTAGCTGTAGTCATATCCTTACAACTTAGCATAGTATATTGCTTCACAACTCCAAGATAAATAGGAACTTCACATACCTCGTTTCTCTGCCTTTATATATGCTGTTGCCTCTTCCTGTGATGCCATTTTCTCCTTTGGATATTGGACAAAATTCTACTAATCTACTAATTCTACTGGCATAGGCTTTATCCTTCCCATAAAAATCCTTCTCCCTCAACCAATATCACCTCTGCACCTTGCACATATATCTATTATTGCATATTATACCTTTTCCTGTAATACACTGTGTACAATTGTGTTTCCTTTGCTAGACTGATAAAAGACAAGGAGGGAATCTTATCCAGGTGTGCATCCTGAAAGACTGAATATACAAATGGATGATAACCAGACCTCTGACCCATGGCATCTGCAGCAACTGGCCCCAAACAGTCAACTTCCTTTATCTTTGCTTTGAACTCAGGACCAATCAGAGAAAGCCAAATCACGCTCCCCAAATCAATCACATAAGCTGCCCCACTTCTAGTTAGCTTGTCTTTAGCTTCCCCATCCCAGTAGCCTCCAATCAGAGCAGACCTGAAGCTTATTTTTTTTAATTATAAAGTTTTCCCACTCCTTGCCTGACTTTGGTTTTCTGCCAAACACAAGGGATGAAAGTTGACTCTTTTGCTCTAGAAAGTTCTGAATAAATAGGCAACTAAGCAAGCACTGCTTGTTCAAACTTAGGTAGTTCTAATGGATTTCCACAGTACCCAGCACCAAGTATTGCTACAGCTGAATGGCCGTGTTTGGTCTGTCTACCCTGAGCGGGGTGGCGTCAGGAGGGGCAGACTGATGAAGTCTGGGAGAGCTCCAAGGGGGATCCCCTACCTAAAACTTACAGTGTACCTAACTAAGGGGACCAACCAGATCACAGGTCCAGTGGGATGCCTAATGAGCTAAATAGAAGTGGGCCCGGGGAACTGGATACATAGAATAATACGGAGCAAGAAGCATAAAGAAGAGAGCAGGACCCCTGTGTTTATGTTCCTGTCACCTGCCCCTCTGATCTACAAGGATGTGTCAATTTACATAAAGAGCCTACAGTGGGGCGGACTCAAAGTTTTTTAGATAAAATAAAATGATAGATAACTCTCAAACATTGAAAGGATATGCAAATCTGTGCTCAGACTCATCTGGCTCCCTTTCCCTTTACTCCGTAAAACAAAGCAATTCCACTTTAAGTCTTCTGGAATATGTTTTATAAGACAATGCCAAGGAAGCTTAATCTATTTTACACATGGGAGGGCAACGGAGAAGGCTTATCGTGGCTGAGGGATGAGGTGTGCCTCCAGAAGCTGTAGACCCAGCTGGCAGTGTACACCAATACACGTCTGATACCTGAAATTAATCCCACAGCAGTGGAAAAGCTTAGTCATGCAGGCTGCACATCTTGCTGAAAGCAAAATCAACAAACTCAAAACACACGCAGGGTGTTGCCTTTGAAGCTCAAGGATTACTTTCAAACAAAGCCATAATAATGGTCTTGCTCATTTATTACATTAAAGGACCTTAATATTTTTCCTCATTTCTAGGGTTTAATTAAATATCAATTCTAGATCCTCCTTGGTCTTTGATGGGGTTACATCCTGATAAACCTATTGTAAGCTGGAAATACCATAAGTTGAAAATGCATTTAATGCACCTAGCCTACCAAACATTATAGTTCAGAGTCGCTTACCTTAAACAGGCTCAGAAAACTTACATTAGCCTACAGGTGGGCAAAATCATCTAACACAAAGCTTGTTCTATAATAAAGTGTCGAATATTTCATGTAATTTATGGAATTCTGAACTGGAAGTGAAAAACAGAATGGTGCATGGGTACAGAATGTTTGTGAGTGTATTGGTCATTTACCCTCGTGAATTTATTCCCGTGGCTGACTAGGACCTGAGACTGCCGCTGCCATTGCCCAGAATGACAAGAGTATTACATAGCATATTGCTAGCCTGGGAAAAGACCAAAATTCAAAGTACACTTTCTACTGGATGCGTAATGCTTTCACACCATTGTGAAGTCAAAACATTTTAAGTTGAACAACTGACAGTCAGGGACAGTCTGTATACCTATTTTAGCGGTGTATCATACTAGTTTAGGGAATGAGCTCTGAGATCCAGAAAACCTGAGTTCAAATCCTTGTTCTTACCCTAAGATAAAGGGCAAGTTACTTAACCCAGCAAGTCTTCAGGTTCCTAATCTGTATAATGGTATATTAATATGCATCTTTGGGGGACTACTGTGAGGATAAAATTAGATAACATGTAAAAAATATTCAGTGTGGAACTTAACTAATAGCTATTTTTATTTAATCACTATATATTCTATGCATGCATGTCTATACATATATAGGTATGTACATGTATATTAGGTATCCATTCTCTATACTTTAATGCTCATAATATTAGGTTTCTTCAAATTTGTCTCAAGATGTTCAAGAATCCTGAAGGGTGCCTATGCAGCGTATATAACCTATAAAGTGTAGTAACTTGAACTATTACTGTGTGTCCGGCAATACATTTTAAAACCATGAAGCTATTAAGCAATAAGGATGTTGAAGGGGCAGCTGGGCTCACTTATTAGCAAAGTAGCTCAGCCCTGTACATTAGCCTTACAGCTCAAACAATTCATATTTCTGTCTCGGGGAAATGAAATCTATTACTGTATCTATAGGGTTACTATCAAATACTCAAACCTGTGGTTATTGGATGCATGGACAACAATGATCCACTATCTATTTGATATAGCATGCATGCTCGCCTTCTCTTCCCTTTCCCTGAGAGCTACTTCTGATGTCACCCCTACCATGGACACTTTTCTTCATTCACTGTGTTATCATAGCCCCAGTTGTCCCTATGCAGTAGGATGAAGTGTAGACTATTGTATTTTGTTCATTATTCCCTCTCACCTAACAGACCGTGTGTTGAGCATAAGGGATTGTGCTTTATGTGTCTTTGTAGCAATAACACTTAACACAGGGAGAGCCCCTCATTTTATTCATTTATTTAGCAAGTTGATTTACCAAAAGCTCATTAAATATCTGCAACGTGACAGGTGATATGCTAGGCATCAGGGTTTCACCAGTGAATAAGGATGTGGTGGACCTGCATCCTCCCCATCTAGCCAGGAAGACAAGCCCTGCACAGGTAACTGCAGGCATGATGAGTGGTACTGGAGAGAAGTCTGCAGTTGAAGGGAAGGAGAGGCTGATGTTGCTAGGTGACATCAGGGATGAGTGCTCCACCTAGGAGGAAGGGCACTGGGGGAAGCCAAAGGCTGAATCAGTATGGTCTGGGCCAAGGACTGAGCTCCTGTAGGGCTGGGGTTTGGAAAACCAGGGAATAGAACTGAAGAGGTGGAAGGTGTCCAGGTTTTTCAGGGCCTTATAGGTTATTTTATGTACTTTTACATGTTGTGAGAAGACACCAAATGGTTTCCAGCAGAGGTGTGACATGATCCCATTTGTAGTTGGAAAGGATGCCTGGGTGTTGATGGATTGGACCTGAGGAAAAAGCGTTTGTTGGGATGCCAGTGAGGAAACCCATTAAATAATCCAGCTGAGATGTAATGGTGGCTCAAATCAGGAGTGTGTCAGATGGGATTCAGAGCAGCAGACAGGTTAGAGAGATAATTAAGGGACAAAATGAACAGACTTTTGTGTTCATTGGACATGGGGAGGGTGTGAGATGTAGGAAGGAGTAAAGGATGAAACTTGGCTTGTAATTTGAGGAATTCCACAACTGATGCCAGAATTATTTCTTAGGCCCAGGTCGGATCTTGGCATTTCTATGACTACAACTCTGCAGTGGCTTTCCTTTGTTTCAGGGATGAAGTCCAGATCCTTAGCACAGAAGGTGGCCATAATCTAGACCCAACCTCTGCTCTGCATTTTTTGCCCTTTTTAATTCACTGATGTCAAGTTCTGTGATGTTCTTCAAACAGGCCATACTGCTTGCTTTGCCTTGTATATCTTCCTATGCTTTTCTCTCCCTTTCCTAGATTTACATATTCATATGTGTGTGTGTGTGTGTGTGTATATATATATATATCACATATTTATATATATAATACATTTATATATATACATACATATACATATATTCTTGAAAATTCCAAAAATTATTCAAATCTGGTATCATGGTTGTAAAGCTTAGAAAGGCCTTCTGCTAGATTATTCCCTTCTCTCTGTTCCCTTTTTACATTAAGTTTATTTTTATGGTCATGACATTGGAATATTCTGGTTGTTGCTGTTGTTGTTTATATACTTATAGGATAAATACTTCAATATTAACCTCAGCAGAACTGTAAGATATTTTATTTCCTCCACGCCTGGATGAAAATAGATGTTAACATTTAGAACACGGAAACAAGAAAATTGTGTGATATTTTTCCTTTTAGTTTAGAGAACCCAACTTTAAGAATAAAGTGCAAAAACAGACAGAGAGTTTTCCTTGCAAAATCTGAAGTAATTAACCTTAGAAACAGAAAGAAGGGAAAAGAAAATAAAATGGAAATGTGTTGAGCACTGGCCACTATGCTAGATCTCATTACTCAAATCATCTCATTTTATCTTTGGGACGATCCTGGGAGATGAGTGCCAGTAGTTCCATTCAATACCCAATCTCTACCTCTTAGAAACTCTAGGGATACATCTAGGAACCTTCAGAGTGGTACTCACGGAAAACTAAAAGACACTAATCATTGTTCTCCCCAGAGCAGGCCCCAAATGACTTCTTCTTGTTTTATTTTCTACATTATAGGGAATGACATCATTAAGCTGGAACTCAATTTATTCTGGGTGAAGGGGAAATCTTGTCAGAGATAAATTAGATTGCTGTCCTGTCACAATAAAGGTTTCATCTTTCATTGTAAAGACTCCAAATTCTTCCCAAAGCATCAGGGAAATGCACACAGTAATAACATACAAAACGACAAGAAGAAGAATTCACGGGATTCTTTCCATACAAAAGACAAATACTTCCTTGACGCCAGTTCTCCATGTCCCTCACTTGCACAGTGATGAATCCCAAACCTCTTTAGAGTATTATTTATGCATAATGTCTTACATTTTTGTTTGCTTTTTGGACCTGGGGAAGTAGAACACTGTGATAGAAAACACATGGATATCAAATCTGACTTCTTTTACCTGCCACTTCTGGAAAGTGACCTAACCTCAGGCACCCATTTTTTTCATCGACATTAGAAATGATAACACCAATTGGACAGTAAGTAGGATTGAGAAACTTAGATGAGTTTAGAAATATAAAAGTCTAGGGGCCTCCCTGGTGGCGCAGTGGTTAAGAGTCCGCCTGCCGATGCAGGGGATACGGGTTCGTGCCCCGGTCTGGGAGGATCCCATATGCCGCGGAGCGGCTGGGCCCGTGAGCCATGGCCGCTGGGCCTGCGCATCCGGAGCCTGTGCTCCGCAACGGGAGAGGCCACAACAGTGAGAGGCCCGCATACCGCAAAAAGAAAAAAAAAAAAAAAAAGAAATATAAAAGTCTAGCATAATGCACAGCATGTAACAAATTTTTGTAATTTTATGCTGGAATATTTGGAGTTTGGATTTTAAAATGACAAACTCTCGAGAAGAACACATATGATAACTAAATTTTTTTTAAAGACAATGTGCTAATTCACACTACCCTTTGGAGGCATTGGCTGCTAAACTGTGGCTTTAACCTTTCACAGAACTTGCTGAATTTGTGGGGAAATACCATGAACAACAGAGATCAGATCAACAGTCAATGATTTGTTGTGCTGTGGACAATCTAGCTCAGTTTAGCCCAAATTCTAATATTTTTTTCTTTTCTTTTCCTCCTATATACACTTTTATGGAAAATTAGTAGCTGGAGAATATGACCAAAAAATAATTTTAGGTATAAATGCTCTACAGTGATACACTCTTTATTTAAAGAAATTAAAAGTGTCCAAGTATAATTATATGACATTTATATACTTTCACATGAGAATTTTGTATGGAAACATTAAAGGAACATAGCAATTGACCCTCTAAAGAACAAAAGAAAAGGACAATGGCTTTCAGGGTTAGTGTGACCTTAATGCCAAATTGTTGGCCTCAATTTGTTCTTTGGAGTTTTTTGGGGTTTATTTTGTAGTTGGTTGCAAGCTGAATTATCTCTATGCTGATGACTTTCAAATTTATCATTTCAATCAAACATCTTTCCTTGAATTTCAGACTCATTCCTGTTTTCTTCAGAATTCCTCTAGGGTGTCACAAAGCATTGCCAAAAGTTGAACTTGACATTTTGCTCCTAGAGCCTCCTTCATTTGTATGTCATTTAAAGTTAAGACAAATAAATAAATAAATAAATAGATCGATCGATCGATAAATAAATAATAAAGTTACCACCAAACTGTACCCTGTCACTGACACTTTATTTCCTTCTGACCAACCATCCACATTCAATTACTACTCCAACTCAGTTGGCTCCTCTTCTTGAGAATTCACACGTGGATCCACTGCCCTCCAAAACCACTGCAGCTATAATAGTCTGCCCCCTCCCCCACCCACCTCAATGGATTGAACAGTCTCCAACTGACTTCTCAATTTGCTCCATCCCATTCTTCACCTTTCAGCCAATGATCTTTCTAGAGAGTAAATGCAAATCTGTCCATATCATCCTCTCTTTAAATCCCTTCCAGATGTTCAGAATTTAAACTTTTTTAAACTTCTCAATGTGGATACATAAGCCTGATGATAACATTTTAAATCTCATCCTCTCTCCCACCATCGCAGCCATTTCCTTGCCAGATTAACTCTCATGTTCCAGCCTTTCCACACTGTTCCTTCTGCCTGAAATGCTCTTTGCAAGCCCCATTAACATTCACATTTCAATTTAAAGATTACTTTCTGAGGGACGTTTCCTCTGTTGTACCCTACCCTCAAATCCCACCTTGTGATTCTCCTTCTTGTGTTGTGTAGTTTCATAGAAATCATGTATTTCTCATAACATCAATTCATAACTTTTTAAATTTAATTGTGTATCTCTACTAGAGTACAAATTCTGTGAAGGCAAGGGAATACATATTATGTTTATTTCAGGGCCTAACACATTGTCTGGAGTACAAAGTATGCTCATTGTGTTAACTGTACAAATGTGTATGCAGTCTGAAATCTAGTCTTCTACTTTGCTGAAAATATTGAAGTGCTCAGAAGAAAATTTCCACCTGCTCTAGCGTCGTCTCTAAAAGCTACATGGGGCTTCCCTGGTGGTGCAGTGGTTGAGAGTCCACCTGCCGATGCAGGGGACACGGGTTCGTGCCCCGGTCCAGGAAGATTCCACATGCCGTGGAGTGGCTGGGCCCGTGAGCCATGGCCGCTGAGCCTGCGCATCTGGAGCCTGTGCTCCACAACGGGAGAGGCCACAACAGGGAGAGGCCCGTGTACCGCAAAAAAAAAAAAAAAAAAAAAAAAAAGAGCTACATGAATCTTTGCTCTCACACTCAGCCTATCCTTAATTGAGCATGTGGCATTCACTTAAGAACTTGCCCGTGCTTTCTTCTCTCTTTCTCTTTTACTATTTATTTTACCTGTCTATTGGATCATTCCCAAGGCAAATAAATGTTATTTCTCTCACCTCCAAATAAGTAAACAAAAAACCTTCTTCCCTTGATTACACTTACTACTCTACTTATTGGAACATTACTCACCTTTTATTTAAACAAAATTCTTTGAAGAAGTTGCCTCTACTAGTTATCTCTAATAGCCATTTTTATTTCCTAAGTAATAGTCTCCAATCAGATTTTCATTCCTGTCAATTCATTGAATGTCAAGGTCATGGATGGCTTCCATGTTGCTAAAATCAATGGTTAATTCTGAGTCCTCTTAGTCTACCTAGCCCAGTATTCGGCACATTTGATCATTCCCTCCTCCTTGAGTGACTTTTATTTCTAGTTGTCTTACTACCCTTTTGACTACTCATTCTTAGTCCCTTTGTTGATTCTTCTGCATCTTCCTGAACTTGAAAAGTTGGTATGCTTCACGGCTCACTCCTCAGACCTGTCCACAAAGTTTTAAAGTAGTTTATGTCAACAATTTCCAAAGTGATATTTTCAATCTTAGCCTCTTTTCTGAAAAGTAGTGTAGCCACTACTGACTTAATATTTTCAATGCAATATCTAAAAGTCAATCAGAACAAGTCCAAACCAGAACTTCCAGTCTCTATGAACATTCCACACATAATCTTCTCCATCTCAGGTAATGGAAAATCCATCTCTCCAGGTGATCAGGTCAAAAACTTTGGAGTCATCCTTAAGGTCTCTCCCTCCAGAGAGCAGAAATGCTTTTGACTCTACCCTCAGAAATATATCCAGAATCTTACTGCTTCTCTCTGCTTCCACTTCTAGCATCCTTGTTTGAGCCATCAGCAGCTCTTACTTGGATTATTGCATTAAATTCCTAACTGATCTCCCTGCTTCTGTCTTTATCCTGATACAATGTATTCTTCACACAGCAACCAGAATAATTAAAAATGTTGAGTTGGGGCTCATCACTTTGACCAAAATAAAAGTCCAATGTCTTACTATAACCTTCAAGGCCATAGTGTCTGGTCCTTGGTTACCTCTGACCTCATCACCTTTTACTTTCCCCCTCTCTCACTCTGCTTTAGGAACACTGGCCTTCTTGCTGCTTACACATGACAGGCACACTCTTGCCTCAGAGTCCTTGCATAGGTTGTTCCCTCTGCTTGGAACACTTTTCCCCCAGATATCTACATATCTTCTACTTTCACCTCCTTCAAGTTTTTGCTCAAATGCCCTCTCAATAAGGTTAACAGTGACTAGACATTTTGTAATTTCACTCCTTTCCTGACACTCTCCATTCCCCTTACCCAGCTCAATTTTTTGCAATCTCAATAGCACTTATTACCTTCTAACATAGAGTATAACTAATATTCGCATGTCTCCTCCTCCCATGAGAATGTAAGTCCCTTGAAGAAAGTTATTTTTGTCTGTTTGGTTCACCAATGGATTCATTCCTGTACCTAGAGTAATTTCTGGCACATGATGGGTTCTCAATAAACTTTTATGGAATAAATATCCATGTCTTTCACAATAAAAATCTTCTCTTTATTGAATTAAGACTAAGGTGTCTAAAAAATAGTGATCCTAGTCACTTTTTGAGAACCTGGGCCATACCAAGTACTTTTCACATAAATGAAATAAATAGACTGATGTCACTTCAAAGCTAAAACTGCACTTAGCTCTGGTTGAGCTAACTTCACTTAGCTCTGCACTTAGCTCAAGGCCCGTTCATTTGCCATATGGGGGAAATGAGCCTGCCTCTCAAACAAACTTACAATCTTAACTGTAAAAGTGATCTTTCTCCATATAGAATATTTTGGAAATTTGAAGTGTAAAAAGAAAAAAATACTCATAATTCCACAACCCAGAAATTAGCACTGGTAAGATGTATGTATTTACCTCTAGAATTTTTTTCTTATACACACGCATATATGTGCAAATATCTAAATGTATAATCATATAGTGTGTATAATCTTATTAATTATTTAAAATTAATTCTAGGGACCTCCCTGGTGGTCCAGTGGTTAAGAATCACCTTCCAATGCAGGGGACGAGGGCTCAATCCCTGGTTGGGGAACTAAGATCCCACATGCTGCAGGGCAAATAAGCCTGTGCACCACAACTACTGAGCTCACGCACCTCAATGAGAGAATCCATGTGCTGCAAACTACAGAGCCCACCTGCCCTGGAGCCTGTGTGCCACAACTAGAGAAGAGAAAACCAGCACACCACAGCTAGAGAGAAGCCCGTGCATCACAACGAAGAGTCTGTGTGTCACAACCAAGACCCGATGTACCCCCCAAAAATAAAGAATAAAACATTCATTCTAATCAATACAACTAACATATGCATTACATTTTCATACAAATTAGGAAAATACAATAAAAACAAAGTTTCTCTTGACCAGTGGCATGATCACTCTGCTATGTTCAAGTCTGTTTATTGCATGTTTCAGAATGCACCCTGTTAGTATACCTATTTATACAGCATATGGAAAGAAATCTTCCCCGTTTTAATAATTCAGAATTATACTCAAATTCTGTCTCATTTGTAAATGTGGAACATTTAATCAACTAGACTAACACCATCCATTTTGGTAGAGTTATGGCTAGCTAGATGCCCCTGGTTATTTAGTTATTTGTCAGATTTGAAGTTTGTTATTATCTAGAAAGCAGGCAACTCTGGTCACTTGCCACTCTACTAGCCTTATTTAGAGCAACTCTACACACTGGAGAAAAGTAATTGCTTGGGACAATTATCTAGCCAGCCTTCACACCTGCTCCTTCATAACAACCAACAAACCAACCAAACTCAGCAACAAATAAATAGGAACAAACCCACTCTTCTCCTGAAAATATAAACCATTGTTTCTTAAGTATCTTGATAATGGTAACAAAACCAATTCTACCTAAATGGGATGGATAATTTAACAAAGAGGAAAGTATAAAGAATTGCTTTTGCCTCAAGTATCTGGTTACTTAAAATACAACATTTATTTTTGGTTTGATTATCTGTGTGTGCTTTTCTTTTCTCTGGCGTGAAGTAAGGCAAAATTGTCTTATTTTTCCACTTAATTTTCATTAGCCTTACCGTCAAGAATACAATAACTCATTCTTTTTCTTGAGTAAATGTGAAGATGGTTCTCCCTTAACCCATAGCAGAAACTACACCAAGACCGGGGCCAATATCCATGATGTTTCTGTTTGATCCATGAATTATTATTTTTTTAATAGCACCTCCCCATGTTATGTTATTATTGACAAATATGTCAGAAGAAAGTTTCAGAACGTTTTTCTCAGAATTAAGCAGGCTTCTATGAGTTTTATTTCAGAGGTAGAAATACAACACTAATTTAAAATTGAACATTCAAATCACATTTAGAGGTATGCTTGTGTATTCAGTTTTATATGGCATCTCCCTGCATAACATAAAATGGAACCTTGTTTTCATCAGGCTTCTATCTTAGATCAGTACACAGTTTCCCTGACACGCCATCCTCATGTGAGGCAGGCCCATTTTGGTGTTAACATCAATGAAGGATCATCAGAAAATTGGAAACTTGGGGAAACACAGAGTTGATATTTATTTATTTGCAGTTTGACTGAGTAGCAACTTGACAGCCCTGTGCTCCAGTGCCTCCTACATATATGAGGGAGAGACTGAAGAACGGCTTCAGGCACAGAACTGGAAATAATTCCATTCTTTACTTATCATGTGTTTTCTCTGTATCATTCATTTATTTAAATTTATTTAACACATACCATGCTTCAGACATTGTTCTAAACACTGGAAATAGGGAAGCAGACAGGGCAAAGTTTCCAAGTTCATGGAATTTGCATGTCCGAAGCTCAAAGTAAGAATCAAAGTGCTTATCATAGGGCTGGGATGTGATTAACGGTACAAATGATTTTACAAAATCACCAATGGAAAAAACCCAAAAGATCAAGAGTAATGTCCAATGTCACCAGCTAACTAACCAAATAACTAATAAATAAATGGCATGTTTTTGGAGTTACACTACCTAGTTTCAAATCCTGGACACTCCCTGACACCATATACTGGTTTTGTGTCTTCAGATGATTTATTACAACCTTTAGTGCCTTAGTTGCTTATTGGTACAATGACAAAAACGATGATACCTAAAATTGTAGTGAGGACTAAATTAGCTAATCTGTGTAAAACAGTATAGTACTTGGTTTGTAGTAAGAGCTCAATACATGTAAACTACTTTTTGTATCTGTACCTCATTTTATCTCATTCAATAATAATTTATAGAATTATTATTACTATTTTTAATGGAGGGAAGCAAGGCTACAAACTAACATACTCTTCAAAAAAAACTAATGATAATTTTAGACTATTTTCAGGAAATTTCTGAAATATTAATTTATTGAGTTGCTTTGATGAGTTAATAATCTGTGCTATGTAGAATTAGGAAAGGGTGCTACACAGCCCAAACTGCTAAATTTTTTTATTGTGGCAAAATATACATAAAACTTACCATTCAAACCATTTTTAGGTATACAGTTCAGTGGCATTAAGTGCATTCACATTGTTGTGCAACTATTAACACTATTCATCTCCAGAAATTCTCATCTTTCCAAACTGCAACTCCCAAATATTAAACAATAACTCCCTATTTCCCCTCCCTTCAGCCCCTGGCAACCACCATTCTATTTTCTGTCTCTGTGAATTTGATTACTCTAGGTAAGCGTTATCATAAAATATTTGTTCTTTTGTGACTGGCTTATTTCACTTAATGACTTCAAGTTTTGTCCATTTTGCAGCATGTGTCGGAATTTCATTTCTTTTTAAAACTGAGTAATATTCCTCTGTATGGTGTGCACGTACACATATTTTTTGTTTATCCATTCATCTTTTGATGGACATTTAATTTTTTCCTATTTTTTTGGCTATTGTGAATAATTCCACTATCAACTTTGGTGTACAAATATGTGTTTGAATCACTGTTTCCAGTTCTTTTAGGTATATACTCAGTAGTTGAATTACTGGATCATATGTTAGTTCTATGTTTAATTTTGTAAGGAACTGTCATATTATTTTCCATAGTAGCTGCATCATTTTTCATTCCCAGCAGCAGTGCACAAAGGTTCCGGTTTCTCCATATTCCCACCAACACTTGTAATTTTCTGGTTTTGTTTTCTTTTATTTTGTTTTTAACTATAGTCATCTTAATGGTGTAAAGTGGTATCTTGTGGTTTTGACTTGCATTTCTTTAATGATTAGTGAGGTAAGCATCTTCTCATGTGCTATTGACCATCTTCTTTCCAGAAATATCTCTTCAAGCCCTTTGCTACTTTTAAAATTAAGCTATTTGCCTTTTTATTGTTGAAATATAAAAGTTCTGCATATTTAACAAAGACCAACCAACAGATAGCTCTTTCTTTGTAAAAGATGTGGTATATGTTTTCATGAATGAATACATGAATTTGTTTCCTTTACATTTTAGCTTGAATGGAAGAAAAGAAAATAAATAACTTGTTTCTTTTTAAGGCAGATAAAGTGCAGCAAATAAATTTGGTAAGAGCCCGCATATAATCACACATGAAAAGCCTTCATTTCAGTTTCTACTGAAATAACCAACTTTGCTGGTTATCTCCATCATATTTCAATCCCCCAATTTTGTCCATATATCCCATTGATCATGCCCATTACCTACAGCCCTGTGTACATATAATACTTGATTAAAGACAGTAAATATATGCTGGTGATATTTTCCACTTAAGAAATGAATAGTTTAGGACACTGTCAATTCCCTCTCCTGAGGTAATGTAGCTTGAATATTACTTCATTGGATCTTTGTCTTATGGCTGCACAAAAGACATTTAACAAATCTCATCTTTTCCTAAAACAATTTAAAAGTGTTTATTATTTTCCTTCATCAAAACAATCACATATATTACTCTGACAACACCATACCTCATTCATAATCAAATACACACAGGGGCCTCCTACAACCACAGATATGATTACGTTAACAGAGCACTCCCCATCCCCCTCTCCCCCCCATCAGTAAAGACCATCATCAGGTGTTGCTACAAACAGCTTAAGCTGGAGAGCTATACAGTACCATGGGGTCAGGCTCATCTCAACTCCTGTCTCTTCCACTTAGTACACACGTCCCAGGAAAGTGATTTAACCTCTCCAAGCCTCAATTTCCTTTTCTAAAAAACATAAATTTAGGTACCTACTTCCTAATATTGTTAGGAGGAGTAAATGATAGATTTGAACATGCCCAATAATAGGGTCTGGCACACAAAAGTATACCATAAAAGTGAGCTATTATCTCTGAAAACTTATTGTAAGAGTTAGCACGTGTCTCCTGGTACCAGAGGAAACAATGCAGACCCAGCTTGCGCATATTACAGTGACAAGACTACAGAACTTGACAGGAATATATTTTGTACTCTTGCAACTAGTGATGAGTAACCCAAAGCAAAAGGTGACAATCCCAGTGCAACCCAGACATCATAGGACAGAATCTTTGTGATGCACATGAAGAGGTCATGGATGTAGTTCCTACAGCCTCACTGGTTAAGGGTTATCACTAGAGGGACAATTCCTAATTTGCCCAGGAAATCCCAGGTTACACCTGCTCTCAGAGTGAAATTACGATAGCAACACTTTCACTCTCAAAAATGTCCTGGCTAATTCAAGAACATAGAAAAGGAAGAGCGAAATAAACCCAAAGTGAAGAGAAGGAAGGAAATAGTAAAATTAAGAGCAGAATCAATGAAATTGAAAGTAGGAAAACAATAGAGAAAAATCAACAAAACCAAAATATTTCTTTGGGAAAAAAATCAATGAAATTGACAAACCTCTAGCAAGACTGAAAGAAGACAGAAAGCACAAACCACTAATATCAGGAATGAAACACAGGATACAGATCCTACAGCCACTTTGAGTAAATTGGTGCTTGTAAATTCAACAATTTAGAAAAAAATGTCCAATTTCCCAAAACACAAACTATCAAAATTCAAACAAACCAAAATAGATAACCTTCTCCTAAGGGTACTATGACAAATAAATCAAATATGTAATTAAAAAGCACCCCCCCAAATCTCCAGGTTAAAACAGCATCACTCTAAATTTTACCAAACGTTTAAAGAACTAATACCAATTTTCTCAATCTGTCCCAGAAATCTAAAGAGAAAGAACACTTTTCAACTCATTTTAAAAGGCCACTGTTACCTTGACTGAAACAAACAAATAAGTAAATAAAGACAATACAGAAAAGCAAAGCTGCAGAACAATATGTTTCATGAACTTAGATGCAAAATCCCTCAAAAATATATTAGCCAATCAAATCCAATAAAGTACACAAATTACACACCATGGGTAAGAGAGATTTATGGTAGGTATGCAAGGCTCATACAACATTCAAATATCAATCAACATAACTCACCATATCAAAATATTAAAGATGAAAACTTGTATGCTTGTATCAATTGACATGGAAAACACAGCTGACAAAATCCAAACATCCATTTATTGTTAAAAATTATCAGAAAACTAGAAATAGAGACTTCCTAAAATTGATAAAGAACATCCACAAAACCCTACAGCTAATACCATACTTAATGTGGAAAAACTGAATGCCTTTTCTCTAAGATTGGGAACAAGACAAGGATATTCACTCTCACCACTCCTACATAGTGCTGGAAATTATAGCAGTGCAATAAGGCAAAAACAAATAAATAAATAAAAAGCACACAGATTGGAAAGGAAGAAATAAAATATCCCCCGCTTACAGATGACATAACTATCTACAGAGAAAACCCACGGGATCTACAAAAATATTCCAATAATAAAAAATAAGTTCAACAAAATTTCAGGATACAAGATAAACACACACATACAAAATAAGTTGCATTTCCATACACTAAGAATGAATGTGTGGAAAGCGCAATCAATACCATTTACAGTCACTCCAAAGAATATTAAAAACTTAGGTAGAATCTTAACATGGTATCTGTATGCTGAAAAATTGAAAATGCTAATGAAAGAAATCAGGGAAGAAACATACTGTATTCATGAATTGGAAGACTCAACACAGTAAATATGCTAATTCTCCACAAATAAACTATAGGTTTAATACAATTCCTACCAAGATGTAAGTATTTTTGTTTTGTTTTGTTTCTATAGACATAGGTAGCATATTATAAAATTCATATGGAAACACATGGGCCCTAAATTACCTAAAATAGTCTTTAAAGAGAATATATAATGGGAAGAATCATTCTATATTGCTACAGTTATTAAATAATGTGGTTATGGAGAAGGGATAGACATATGGATAAATAGAACAGAACAAAGAACACAAATAGACTAACAATAATATGCCCAACTGTTTCTGACAGAGATGCAAAAGCAATTCGATAGAGGAAGGCCAAACTTTTTAACAAATGGTGGTGGGGAATTGAACATCCATTGGTAAAAATGTAAACCTTAAACTATATCATACCTTACATAAAAATTAACTCAAAATAGATCATTGACACATATAAAACATAAACTAAAATTTTAGAAATAAAATAGTAGAAAATTTACACTATCTAGGATTAAGCATAGAGTTCTTAGAGTTGACACTAGAGAAAAAAAAACTGACAAACTGGATCTCATCAAAAGAAAAAAAGGTTTTGTTTGAAGAAAACCCTGTTAAAAGGATAAAAAGACAAGCTACAGACTGGAAAAAAATGTTTGCAAACCACATATGCAACAAAGATTCATATGTAAAATATCAAAACTTATCAGTAAAAAAACCAATCTATCCAATTAGAAAATGTGCAAAAGACAACATCAGACATTTCACTGAAGAGGATATACAAATGACAAATAAGCACATGAAAAGATGCTCCATATCCTTAGCCATTAGGGAAATGATAATTAAAACCATAATGAGATACTACTAAATACATACCTACCAGAACAACTAAAATAAAAAAAACAGTAATAGCAACAAATGCTGGCAAAGATGTGGGAATAATGGATCATTCATACATTACTGGGAAGAGTATTAAATGGTATGGCCACTTTGGAAAACAGTTTGAAAATTTGTTATACAACTAAACAAGCAACTATCATAAGACCCTGTGAATGCACTTTTGGACACTCTCCCCCCAAAGTGAAAACTTCTGTTCACACAGCCTTGTACACAAATATTCATAGAAGCTTTTTTTTATTTTTCATTTTTTACTTAAAAAAATCTTTATTGGAGTATAATTGCTTTACAATGGTGTGTTAGTTTCTGCTTTATAACAAAGTGAATCAGTTACACATATACATATGTCAGCATATCTCTTCTCTCTTGTGTCTCCCTCGCTCCCACCCCTCTAGGTGGTTACAAACCACCGAGCGGATCTCCCTGTGCTATGCGGCTGCTTCCCACTAGCTATCTATTTTACGATTGGTAGTGTATATATGTCCAGGGTACTCTCTCACTTTGTCACAGCTGACCCTTCACCCTCCCCGTATCCTCAAGTCCATTCTCTAGGAGGTCTATGTCTTTATTCCCATCTTGTCCCTAGGTTCTTCATGACATTTTTTTTTAAGATTCCATATATATGTGTTAGCATACATTATTTTTCTCTTGCTGACTTACTTCTCTCTGTATGACAGACTCTAGGTCCATCCACCTCACTACAAATAACTCAATTTCGTTTCTTTTCATGGCTGAGTAATATTCCATTATATATACATGCCACATCTTTATCCATTCATCTGTTGATGGACACTTAGGTTGCTTCCATGTCCTGGCTATTGTAAATAGAGCTGCAATGAACATTTTGATACATGACTCATTTTGAATTGTGGTTTTCTCAGGGTATATGCCCAGTACTGGGATTGCTGGGTCATATGGTAGTTCGATTTTCAGTTTTTTAAGGAACCTCCATACTGTTCTCCATAGTGGTTGTATCAATTTACATTCCCACCAACAGTGCAAGAGGGTTCCCTTTTCTTCACAACCTCTCCAGCACTTATTGTTTCTAGATTTTTTGATGATGGCTATTCTGAATGGTGTGAAATGATATCACACTGTAGTTTTGATTTGCATTTCTCTAATGATTAATGATGTTGAGCATTCTTTCATGTGTTTGTTGGCAATCTGTATATCTTCTTTGGAGAAATGTCTATTTAGGTCTTCTGCCCATTTTTGGATTGGGTTTTTTGTCTTTTTGATATTGAGCTGCATGAGCTGCTTGTAAATTTTGGAGATTAATCCTTTGTCAGTTCCTTCATTTGCAAATATTTTCTCCCAATCTGAGGGTTGTCTTTTCATCTTGTTTATGGTTCCCTTTGCTATGCAAAAGCTTTTAAGTTTCATTAGGTCCCATTTGTTTATTGTTTATTTCCATTTCCCTAGGAGGTGGGTCAAAAAGCATCTTGCTGTGATTTATGTCATAGAGTGTTCAGCCTATGTTATCCTCTAAGAGTTTGATAGTTTCTGGCCTTACATTTATGTCTTTAATCCATTTTGAGTTTATTTTTGTGAATGGTGTTAGGGAGTGTTCTAATTTCATTCTTTTACATTACATGTAGCTTTCCAGTTTTCCCAGCACCACTTATTGAAGAGTCTGTCTTTTCTCCACTGTATACCCTTTCCTCCTTTATCAAAGATAAGGTGACCATATGTGCATGGGTTTACCTCTGGGCTTTCTATCCTGTTCCATTGATCTATCTTTCTGTCTTTGTAGCAGTACCATACTGTCTTGATTACTGTAGCTTTGTAGTATAGTCTGAAGTCAGGGAGCCTGATTCCTCCAGCTCCATTTTTCTTTCCCAAGATTGCTTTGGCTATTCGGGGTCTTTTGTGTTTCCATTACAAATTGTGAAATTTTTTGTTCTAGTTCTGTGAAAAATGACAGAGGTAGTTTGAGAGGGATTGAACTGAATCTGTAGATTGCTTTGGGTAGTAGAGTCATTTTCACAATGTTGATTCTTCCAATCTAAGAAAATGGTGTATTTCTCCATCTATTCATATCATCTTTAATTTCTTTCATCAGTGTCTCATAATTTTCTGCATAAAGGTCTTTTGTTTCCCTAGGTAGGTTTATTCCTAGATATTTTCTTCTTTTTCTTGCAATGGTAAATGGGAGTGTTTTCTTAATTTCACTTTTAGATTTTTCATCATTACTGTATAGAAGTGCAAGAGATTTCTGTGCATTAATTTTTTATCCTGCTACTTTACCAAATTCATTGATTAGCTCTAGTAGTTTTCTGATAGCATCTTTAGGATTCTCTATGTATAGTATCATGTCATCTGCAAACAGTGACAGCTTTACTTTTTCTTTTCTGATTTGGATTCCTTTTATTTCTTTTTCTTCTCTGACTGCTGTGGCTACAAATTCCAAAACTATGTTGAATAATAGTGGTGAGAGTGGGCAACCTTGTCTTGTTCCTGATCTTAGTGGAAATGGTTTCAGTTTTTCACCATTGAGGACGATGTTGGCTGTGGGTTTGTCAATATATGGCCTTTATTATGTTGAGGAAAGTTCCCTCTATGCCTACTTTCTGCAGGGTTTTTATCATAAATGCGTGTTGAATTTTGTCAAAAGTTTTCTCTGCACCTATTGAGATGATCATTTGTTTTTTCTTCTTCAATTTGTTAATATGGTGTATCACATTGATTGATTTACATATATTGAAGAATCCTTGCATTACTGGGATAAACCCCACTTGGTCATGGTGTATGATCCTTTTAATGTGCTGTTGGATTCTGTTTGCTAGTATTTTGTTGAGGATTTTTGCATCTATGTTCATCAGTGATATTGGCCTGTAGTTTTCTTTCTTTGTGACATCTTTGTCTGGTTTCGGTATCAGGGTGATGATGGCCTCATAGAATGAGTTTGGGAGTGTTAGTCCCTCTGTTATATTTTGGAAGAGTTTGAGAAAGATAGATGTTAGCTCTTCTCTAAATGTTTGACAGAATTCGCCTGTGAAGCCATCTGGTCCTGGGCTTTTGTTTGTTGGAAGATTTTTTTTTTTTTTTTTTTTTCTTTTTGCGGTATGCGGGCCTCTCACTGTTGTGGCCTCTCCCGTTGCGGAGCACAGGCTCCGGATGCGCAGGCCCAGCGGCCATGGCTCACGGGCCCAGCCGCTCCGCGGCATATGGGATCCTCCCAGACCGGGGCACGAACCCGCATCCCCTGCATCGGCAGGCGGATTCTCAACCACTGCGCCACCAGGGAGGCCCTGTTGGAAGATTTTTAATCAGAGTTTCAATGTCAGTGCTTGTGATTTGTCTATTCATATTTTCTATTTCTTCCTGGTTCAGTCTCAGAAGGTTGTGCATTTCTAAGAATTTGTCCATTTCTTCCAGGTTGTCCATTTTATTGGCATGTAGTTGCTTGTAGTAATCTCTTATAATCCTTTGTATTTTTGCAGTGTCAGTTGTTACTTCTCCTTTTTCATTTCTAATTCTATTGACTTGAGTCTTCTCCCTTTTTTTCTTGATGAGTCTGGCTAATGGTTTATCAATTTTGTTTATCTTCTCAAAGAATCAGCTTTTTGTTTGATTGATTTTTGCTATCATTTCCTTCATTTCTTTTTCATTTATTTCGGATCTGATCATTATTATTTCTTTCCTTCTGATAACTTTGGGGGTTTTTTGTTCTTGTTTCTCTAATTTCTTTAGGTGTAAAGTTAGGTTGTTTATTTGAAATGTTTCTCGTTTCTTGTGGTAGGAGTGTATTGCTATAAACTTCCCTGTTAGAACTGCTTTTGCTGCATTCCATAGGTTTTGGGTCACCGTGTTTTCATTGTCATTTGTTTCTAGGTTTTTTTTTTTGATTACCTCTTTGATTTCTTCAGTAATCTCTCAGTTATTAAGTAGTGTATCATTTAGCCTCCATGTGTTTCTATTCTTTACAGATTTTTTCCTGTAATTGATATGTAGTCTCATAGCATTGTGGTCAGAAAACTTACTTGATACAATATCAATTTTCTTAAATTTACCAAGGCTTGATTTGTGACCCACAATATGATCTATCCTGGAGAATGTTCCATGAGTACTTGAGAAAATGTGTATTATATTGTTTTTGGATGGAATGTCCTGTAAATATCAATTAAGTCCATCTTGTTTAATATATCATTTAAAGCTTGTGTTTCCTTATTTATTTTCATTTTCGATGATCTGTCCATTGGTGAAAGTGGGGTGTTATAGTCCCCTACTATGATTGTGTTACTGTCGATTTCCCCTTTTATGGCTGTTAGTATTTGCCTTATGTATTGAGGTGCTCCTATGTTGGGTGCATAAATATTTATAATTTTTATAACTTCTTCTTGGATTGGTCCCTTGATCATTATGTAGTGTCCTTCTTTGTCTCTTCTAATAGTCTTTGTTTTAAAGTTTATTTTGTCTGAGAATTGTTACTCCAGCTTTCTTTTGATTTCCATTTGCATGGAATATCTTATTCCATCCCCTCACCTTCAGTGTGTATGTGTCCCTAGGTCTGAAGTGGGTCTCTTGTAGACAGCATATATACGGGCCTTTTTTTGTATCCATTCAGCCTGTCTATGTCTTTTGGTTGGAGCATTTAATCCATTTACTTTTATGGTCATTATCAATATATATATTCCTATTACCATTTTCTTAATTGTTTTGGGTTTGTTATTGTAGGTCTTTTCTTTCTTTCTCTTGTGTTTCCTGCCTAGAGAAGTTCCTTTAGCATTTGTTGTAAAGCTGGTTTGGTGGTGCTGAATTCTCTTAGCTCTTGCTTGTCTGTAAATGTTTTAATTTCTCCATCAAATCTGAATGAGATCCTTGCTGGGTAGAGTAATCTTGGTCGTAGGTTTTTCTCCTTCATCACTTTAAATATGTCCTGCCACTCCCTTCTGGCTTGGAGAGTTTCTGCTGAAAGATCAGCTGTTAACTTTATGGGGATTCCCTTTTGTGTTACTTGTTGTTTTTCCCTTGATGCTTTTAATATTTTTTCTGTGTATTTCATTTTTGATAGTTTGATTAATATGTGTCTTGGCGTGTTTCTCCTTGGATTTATCCTGTATCATACTGTCTGTGCTTCCTGGACTTGATTAAGTATTTCCTTTCCCGTATTAGGGAAGTTTTCAACTATACTCTCTTCAAATATGTTCTCAGCCCCTTTCTTTATCTGTTCTTCTTCTGGGATCCCTATAATTCAAATGTTGGTGCATTTAATGTTGTCCCAGAGGTCTCTGAGACTGTCTTCAATTCTTTTCATTCTTTTTTGTTTATTCTGCTCTGCAGTAGTTACTTCCACTATTTTATCTTCCAGATCACTTATCCATTCTTCTGCCTCAGTTATTCTGCTACTGATCCCTTCTAGCGAATTTTTATTTTCATTTATTGTGTTTTTCATCACTGTTTGTTTGGTCTTTATTTTCTTCTAGGTCCTTGTTAAACGTTTCTTGTATTTTCTCTAATCTATTTCCAAGATTTTGGATCATCTTTACTATCATTACTCTGAATTCTTTTTCAGGTAGACTGCCTATTTCTTCTTCATTTGTTAGGTCTGGTGGGTTTTTGCTTTGTTCCTTCATCTGCTGTGTGTTGCTTTGTCTTCTCACTTTGCTTAACTTAGTGTTTGGTGTCTCCTTTTCACAGGCTGCAGGTTCGTAGTTCCCATTTTTTTTTTTTTTTGGTGTCTGTCCCCATTGGCTAAGGTTGGTTCAGTGGGCTGTGTAGGCTTCCAGTGGAGGGGAGTAGTGCCTGTGTTCTGGTGGATGGGGCTGGATCCTGTCTTTCTGGTGGGCAGGTCCACCTCTGGTGGTGTATTTTAGGGTGTCTGTGGCCTTATTATGATTTTAGGCAGCCCCTCTGCTAATAGGTGGGGTTGTGTTCCTGTCTTGCTAGTTGTTTGCCATAGGGTGCCCAGCACTGTACCTTGCTTGTCCTTGAGTGGAGCTAGGTCTTTGCATTGAAATGAAGATCTCTGGGAGATTTTCACTGTTTTATATTACTTGGATCTGGGATGTATCTTGTGGACCAGTGTCCTGAACTTGGCTCTCCCACCTCAGAGGCACAGTCCTGATGCCTGGCTGGAGCACCAAGAGCCTGTCATCCACACAGCTCAGAATAAAAAGGAGATAAAAAGGAAAGAAAGAAAGAAGAAGATAAAACAAAATAAAATAATGTAAAATAAAATAAAATGAAGTTATTAAAATAAAAACTAATTATTAAAATAAATTTTTTAAGTAATAAAAAGAGAAAGAAAGAAGAGAGCAACCAAACCAAAAAAAATCCACCAATGATATCAAGCACTAAAAACTATACTAAAAAACAAACAAACAAACAAAAAATGGATAGACAGAACCCTAGGACAAATTGTAAAAGCAAAGTTATACAGAAAACATCACACACAGAAGCATACACACAAACACAAAAAGAGAAAAAGTGAAAAAAAATACATATACCATTGTTCCTAAAGTGCACTTCCTCAATTTGGGATGATTTGTTGTCTATTCAGGTATTCCACAGATGTAGAGTATATCAAGTTGACTGTGGAGATTTAATCTTGAAGTTCCTCGCCAGAAGCTTTATTTTTAATAGCCACCATGTGGGAACACAAACATTTAAGGATGAGTGTTTAAACAACCCATAGTATATCCATGCCATGGAATACTACTTGGCAATAAAGAGAAACTGATTATTGTCATGCAATAAAGATTTGGAGAATTTTCAGGGAATTGTGCTGAGTGAAAAAAGTCAATCCCAAAGATCACATATTGTATGATTCCATTTACACAGTATGCTTAAACTGACAAAATTATAGAAATGGATAATAGATTAGTGGTTGACAGGGATTGGGGTGGACAGACGGTGTGGGGTAGGGAGGGGATGTGTCTATAAAGGACAACATAGGGATCTTTGTGATGATGGAACTGTATCTCAACTGTATCTATGTTGTGGTTATGATATTTTACTATATTTTTGCAAGATCATATAGGAAATTATAATAATAGAAAAGAGAAAATAGGTCAAGGACAATAGGTAATGGGTACAAGTTAACTCTCTGTATGATTTCTTACAGTCATGTGTGAATTCACAATTACCTCCAAATTAAATTTTTAGTTAAATAGGAAAGTATCGCAGTATGGTTAATAAATTATAAGAGCACCTTATTTATCACAAGAAGAAACTCCAGAAGTATCAGAATCTTCTTGGTCCTTTATAAATCATTGTTAAAAATGTATAGGTAATAATGATAGCTACATTACTACATTACTACATTACATTATTGAGTGCTTGCTATGTGCTGATTCCTTACTTCCAACACTTGGCATACCGCCTCCCAGTACAGATGACAACATGCTAGAATGACAATGATTCTCATTGTTGAGAACTGGTTTTCAATCTGTATTATGATCCTTTTCATAAATTTCCAAGATAAAAAGACTTACTTGATCATTATTAGTTAGCTGGCTAGACAGATACATAGACAATATCTGTATGAAAGAGTTAAGACACTAATACCACAAAAGGACAAGGATAAGTGAGCAATTTCTCTTTATCATTTGTCTTAAGGTATCTCACTTCTGCCCCAGCAAGCTACCAGTGGTACACATATAGTTTATTTTTTTCTAGTGGATTGACAGAATAAGTACCTAAGTGTATTTATTCTTCAGTGCATTAACACTGGAAGGTTACCTTTAGTAGTTATAGAGTGTTAGGGTCTGTGATAGGTACTTTCTCAATAGCATAGTGACCCATATATAGAAGTGTCTCAATTAATACATGAATGTACAAATTTATGAATGAATTAATATGTTTATGAAGCACTTAATAAGTTCTAATTATTGTGTCAAGTCCTGAATGAGAAGTGGTTTCTGCCAGTGACATTCTTACAAACTGGTAGGGGAAACAGACATATATACAGTTAATTACAACAAAATATGATGTGTAGAAAGATTTTTTTTTAAGTAGGCATGATTTGCTAAGGTCATCCAGTACAGCAAGTCTAAGATGTCTGGCATGGCAGTAGTACAGCAAAGATTTTACAGAGAAAGGAGAGCCTAAAAAGACGTTTCTGAAAATGCATAAAATATTTTCTGAGGCAATGGTTTTATAAGGTACTTCCTTCACTTATTCATTCATAAATTCAGCAAATTTGGTAAATACTAATCATGGGCCAACTACTATTTTTAGAGGTTTGTTTCTTTTTCAGCCAACTTCATTGCACCTAAAATGGGAGTAAGCGTAACACTGACACCAAATAAATCATTATTTGCTGATTAATTAACTGAATTATATGGTGTATCTCCATGTCTTGAGAATAACGGGACAGGAAAAGACTACTGTCATAATTTGCATACCTTGTGCTGCCTTTGAACTAGACCTCAGCCAAAGATTGTTTTCTACTCTTGTCCAATCCTCACAATAAGAAACTGATATGAACATTGTAATTTTTTTTTATAGAGGACTAACATTATCAAGGAGTACACAAACCCTGCAGGCAACCAGGACTACTGAAGAATTCCCGACTGGTCTTCTATTTATATAGCTTGAAAGGACAGTACCAAAAATCGGCATGTAAGCTTTTATTTGTTCTGCTCAGGGTTCATAGCTAAGCCTTGCATACAGGGCTTCATGGACAATTGTTTTCAACAAGAGACTTGATTATACCAAAATCTGACCTATCATATTGACTTTAGCATCATACCACAATATAACAACTAATTCCACTGTATTATATCTATTCAGAAAAATCCTTTCATCTCCCCATCAGAGTATTTTTCTGACTTTGTTACCGGTCTGATTCATCATGGGACTTATTTTCTTGTCTGACACAACAATTATTAAAACGTGTTACTTAAGGAAATGCTTTTTTTTGGATTGTCAATTGGTTTAAAATTCACAGTTTGATGAAATAGTCTACAGGGTAGATTCAAGATTCTTCATTAAAGAAAACACCTCCAGCTGCCTTTCAGTGTCAATGCCTTTCAAAAGGACAACATGGGGTATAGACTCTCAGATTTAGGGCTGCCTTACAGCCTTGTGATGCAAGTGCCCTAAAGCCAGGGATCCAGCTGCATTTTTTCCCCCTGACATTCCAAGAAATTCTGCAGGAAAAGAAAATTAACTTTTACAACAGAGAAAGATTGTAGGATGGGGCGGAGACTCTGGTATTTCATCCTTTCGTATCTTGCCAATTCACTCTCCCACTGCAGGCAGACATAGAAATCATCCAGTTCCTTCATTTCCCCTTCTAGTTCATAAGGAGGATGAATCGTCATTTGAAAAGCACTTTGCAGTTCTTAAAGGATAATTCTGCAAGCGCAGGATGATGTTTCATCCCCAAAACAACAACAACAACAAATTGGATTTTGGGTGCCCTTTAGCAAGGCACAAAGCAGCCTCTATGGACCCCTTGGAGTTATGTTATCTAAGTCTAAAGAGGAAACAGGAGAAATTCCAATTGAGATTCTAGATGTTAAAATGTCTGCTAGGCTTTTTCTCTCTGATTCCTAATGTTCTTTCCAAAAGGTTTAATATTTTGCCACCATGTGATAGTCAGTCATTCTAAAAGCACTATACTAGGAGTCTGAGTGGGTACAAACAAGAATAATTCAAATATCTACACTCAAGAAGTCAACAGTCTGGGATACCTGAAGGCAGGGATCTGGTATTCTTTTTTAAGTACTTACTGTATACATGGGGCTTTGGCATATATTTACATACATCCTATGCAATCTTCACAACAACCCATGACACAGTTATGTTACTTTATTTTTAGAAAATAGGTTTTCATCTAGTTGATAAGATTAGCTATGATAACAGATGCAAGACAACTTCATTACCACCGACCTGATGAAACTCATCATCATCTCTCGTCTTATCCACTCAGATAGCTTCCTAATGGGTCTCCATTAAAAAATTTTTGTCTCTTTCCAACCTATTCTGTACTTGAAAGCCAGGGTAACCTTTTAGAAATGTAAAAGGAGCCATACCACTCCCAAGCCTGACATGCTTCAGCGATTACTCTTTTCACTTAGACTGGATTCCCAGCTCTCTTTCAGTGGCTTACAGTGTAGTACTGCATGACAGGGTCCTTGTCTACCTCTTCATACTCATCTCTTTCCCACCCACCTCTTCATCCTGCATGCTGCATTCATGCTGGTCTTCTTTTAGTTCCTCATGCTAACCAAACACATCCTAGCCTCAGGACCTTGGTACGTATGTCTGTCTTTGCATTGAACTCTCTCCAGTCTTAGCGTTTCCCTATTCAACCCGACCTGTCAAATTTACCATTCTGTGATGATCGGCTTAAATGGTCCCTCCATAGAGAAGTCTTTTGTGATCATCTGGTCTAAATTAGAGCTCTCTTGGTACGCTCCAGTATAACATGGTTCTTTCATAGTATGTTTCACAATTTGATTTATTTATGTGCTTAAGTCTAGTAAACTATAAACTTTTGATGGCAGAGTCCAGGTTGCCTCGGTTCACTGTTATATTCTAGGTATCCGGGAGCATCTTACCCATGATAGGCACTTGATACTTATTTGTTTAACAAATGAATACACTAGTTTAGAGGGCTCTTTAAATTAGATGCCAGCACTATAAAAGCCTCTAGAGCCTTAATAACAAATACCATTATCATTACCAGTTTTTATCAAACCTCTTTATTTCTAATATTGTACTGAACTGTTTATACATTTGTCTTTTCTCAGAAGAGCCTGAGGATTTATAATTATCCCTTTTTAATGCTGATGAAACAGAGATTTCAAATATTTAAGTAAATTATCTAATCTTACCTAATTGGTAAGTAGTTGAGAGTGGATTCAATATAAGTTTTACTTTTAAATTAGTACTTGACTATCTCCAATCATTGGTGTTTTTCCTGATACTTGACTATATCAGTTCTTCTCCTTTGGTCTCTCTGATCCTTCTCCACTATGACTGTCTCCTGGGAGGCTGACCTCTATCAATGATGATTACACTCCCCAGGTTCCTTTGATCCTCTTCCTCCTGTTTTCCCATTGGGTTCGGCCAATGGGTGACACTTGCAAGAGATCAGTGGTCGGGAGGAGAAAAGGTTGGAGCATTTATTCCCATCCCCACTGCTCTGGTCAGTTTTTATTGGGTGGTCTTCTTACAGGGTTACAGAGATCACTGGTTTCTGGGAATCCTCTTTCTTCCTCTGCCCCTTCAGGCCTATGGGTGGCAATGGCTTCCCACCCCCTGTTGGTCCTCTTAACCCTCCTCAGCTGTCTGTAAATAGCCTCTTCATTGAAGTGTCTTCCACTGACCCTTCCACTAACAGGTGAACCATCTGCTTTTATCTAACACCTGATGATTCCTTAAAAAAATCACACAACTTTCATCTTTTATTTAAGGAATACTGGAAGAAAAATAGTGCTCTGGAATTTCTACTCAAAAATTTTCTCCCTGATAATGACAATAAAGATAAAATTTTAAAGCTTTCACACTTTTATTGTGTAGCAAGCCTGGTGGTGGCAAGCACTTTATAACTCTAATTAAATCTTCATAACTTCTCTATGAAAATTGTTATTATCCTGATTTTGCATTTGAGGCAATAGACACAGATTATATCATTTACTTGAAGTCAAAAAAGGTAGTGAGTAGTGAAGCTAAGACTTGAACCTGGCCAACATTACCCCTAACCTGATTCTCTTTACCTACACCACGAATGCACTGTCTTCATAGTGAGAGCTCTCAGGACAGAGGAGGTGGAATCAAGAACCTCAGGAGAACTTTAAGGGTAGCACAAAGTAGCTCACCACAATCTCATTCTTTTGCTGGTGTATGTTATCTGTCAAAAATTCCTACAAATATTGCTTTATATTTCATGACATATATTTGCTTGTTTTACATGGAATTATTTATGCTTAAATATTTGAATAAAATTGAAAATTCAGGAAAAGTTACCCCAAGTCTTTCCTTTGCCCCCCATAATGCCCCTCATCATCAAAAAGCTCAGATCAATGTGAGGCAATTTCTGATAAGATTATTTTGGGAGCTATCAGTACTAGAACCCCAGTAACTTATGTGTTTGTTTAAACTGTAACAAACATCACCTTTCATTTTATGAAAATGATGCCTCGAATATTCATCACATGGTTGAACTTTAAGGTACAGGCCTGAGCTATTTGGTATCTTATGTCTTGGCAAAAAGCAAGTTCCCAATTCCATAGGAGAAATGATCACTCTCAAGCCTTGTTGATCAACTAGATTTAATAACACACCTATTACCTAATTTAATCTCCATAAAAACCTGTGAGAAATGACCTTCATTTTACTACTGAGGTCCTGAAGCACGGAAGTGATTTAGTGAAAGTCACATTGAGGGTTAGGGGAAAAATGAAATGGGAGCTCAGACCCCTTCAGCACTAGCCTGGGTGCTTGTGTTGGGTCTTGCTGCTGGTTGCTGACATGAAATAGGCACAGATCACTGGAGACAGTCTACTGTCTAAAAACTGCTTGCCAGAGAGAAATGGGGTCTGATTAGATGAATGTGGCCTTGGCTGAAGCCCAAGCATCTGGAAGCATGGGGCTGCATTTGGGCTGAATCTTGGGCTGCCAGAACCACAAGACCTTTCTGGACAGATAACAGTAACACTGAGGCAGTGCTGTTCAAGAATTTTGTCCATCTGCCCAGATGGCACATTTGGGAAAGGTTGCTTTCCTTTTCTTTTAAATATGCCATTTCAAGCAATTAATTGCCTATGGAGACTTCTAGTTCCCAGGAGAGCCCCAAAGTGCCCCTGCTACCTTCCAAATCCCCCCAATTTTCAGATTAAATGAGCTTATTTTATAATTATTTAATTTATGTATTTTAAACATGGTCTTAATTAATTCCAGATAAGATTTGAGGTAGTTTATTGTAAAAGCACAAGGGAAAGAGGCCAAAGATGTTTGACATAATGAAATAACACTTTCTGATATTTATTGAATGCTTATTATGTGCTGGCTGTCTTTGATAGCTTATCACATTTGTCCTAATCTATGAGGCAAGGGATATTTACATATGAAAAAATGAGACTTAAAAAACTGAACTGCCTTGTCCACACAAATAAATATGGTGGAACCAGGATTTAAACCTATGTTAGTCTTACTTGCTACTCCTAACTCCTCTGAAAGCACTATGCTTTTTAAAAAAATTTTTTTTTCCTCTAAAAGCCCTCTCCTGACCTACTCCTCTTCTCGTGGAGAGGAGTGAGACTGTATACTACAAATCCGGCTAAGAAAAATTTCAGTTCCTAAATATATAACTCAACTGCAAATTTCATAGCAGATAGGATAAAGGAAAAAATGTGAAAGGTCCAGGGAAATGGTGAGTGGCCCATGTAGGAATCAGTCCTCATTTTGAATTGTAGCTCAGCCACCAACCAGCTGTGTGACTTCAGACAGCTTACTTCTATTCTCTGAATCTCAGCTGAGTAATCTATGAAATAGAGATAACGAAACTACTTTGTGATACTGAGAAATTTAGAGGTCACATATGCAAGGGAAATGGCACAGTGCCCTACACAGCAGAGACTCCATAAAGCTAACAGCTGTTGTAAAACTCTGTGGTTATCCCATGTGATATTTATTCCTCAGAATAATCCTGCAGTTTAGCACTCATAACCTGCATTTTACGGAAGAGGACCCTGAGGCTTAGGAAGTGTTAATAATTTTTGGTTAAGGTCATACAGACCCGGGTGAAAATACATACACATCCCCTCCCAAGCCAATATATATTTTTTCCTATCACACACTGCTTTAATTGTCTAATCAAGGGAGGGAGACCTGTGTGTCAAAGAAGACAAACCTCTTCCTGGCTTAGAGCCCTGAGAAGCACTGGCTGAGCATTGTTGGATGAATAGCACTCAGCAAAGTAACAGCCAGTGTCCTGGATGACAGTTTTACATGAAAGGTGAAGGCCTTCCTATATCACTAGTTCTTAAATCACAGGCCCATAGTAAAATACAAGAGTAGAGTGGAAAATGAAGTTATTTAAGGCAATTTTGTGAGGATGGAGAGGATGATGTGACCCAGACATGTAACATTCTCATGGTCTGACTTTATATAAGGTTAAAGCTGGAAGCCTCTTGAGGAATGAATTCTTATAAAATAACCATTTGCACTACAGTTTTAGAGTCAGGCTTTGGGCTGGAATATGATGAACAGTGGATAGTTCTGATGTACATTTATTTAAAATTCAAAACAATAAACAGTTTACAGAGACTTTATGATGGGAACTGGGCTGTCTATGTGGGATATGGCACATATTTTTTCAGAAATTTGACAAGAATTTGGAGAAACACAAAGAGAAACTTTAGCAGACTTTGGGAGAAAGGAATGGCCCTGAAGCATGTCCTATCCACCATGACCTATGCATGACAGAGCCATTTCATGACTGTCAATTAATTTCACCCACATATTAAAAATGAAATTAATTCTTCCTTAATCACGGGGCTGTATATATAGTTTAGCTCTTGCTCACTTAGCTTTGGAGTGTGTTGTTTCCTTAACCTTTATTTTTCACTTCTACCTAGTGGAGAAAATACATGACCCCTTAGATAGTCATGGTGAAATCAAATGAGATAGCTACTATGCAGTTCTTTGAAATATTCAAAATGAGGTACAGAGGTGAGTTGTATTGATACACATTTTCTAAATACAATTCAATATCAAAATAACACACAACCCAATTAAAAAATTGGCAGAAGAACTGAATAGACATTTTCCACTGAGGAAATGCAAATGGCAAACAGGCACATGAATGGTGCTCAATATCACAAATCATCAGGGAAACACAAATCAAAACCACAGTGAGGGATCACCTCACACCTGTCAGAATGGCTATCATCGAAATGAACATAGATAACAAATGTTGGTGAGGATGTGAAGAAAAGGGAACCCTCATACATTGTTGGTGGAAATGTAAATTGGTGCAGCCACTGTGGAGAAAAGTATGAAAGTTCCTCAAAAACTAAAGCTAGAACTATCGTATGACCCAGCAACTCCACTCCTGGGTGTATATCTGAAAAAAACAAAAACACTAATTTGAAAAGACACATGCACCCCAATGTTCATAGCAACATTATTTGTAATCTCCAAGATATGAAAGCAACATAAGTGTCCATTAACAAATGAATGGACAAAGAATATATGTGTGTTTATACACACACACACACACACACACATACAACGGAATACTACTCAGCCATAAACAGAAGAAAATTTTGCCATTTGCAGCAACATAGATGGACTTGGAGGGTATTATACTAAGTGAAAAGTCATACAGAGAAAGAAAATACTGTATGATATCATTTATATATGGAATCTGAAATGTACAACAAACTATAACAAAAAAGAAGCAGACCCACATATATAGAGAAGAAACTAGTGGTTACCAATGAGGAGAGGGAAGGGGGGAGGGGTGGTGGATTAAGAGGTACAAGCTATTAGGTATAAAATAAGCTACCAGTATATATTGTACAACATGGGGAATATAGCAAATATTTTGCAATAACTATAAATGGAATATAACCTCAAAAAGTTGTCAATTGCTATATTGTATACCTGTAACATAGAGTATTTTATATCAACTATACTTCAGTTAAAAAGTTGTGTTAACAAATATAAGTTCAAATTTCCCAACAAGTTTTATATTATATACTTAGGATATGATATTTCACTATTGTTCTTTTTAGTGATAAATAGTGAAATATAACATCCTAAGTATACAACATAAATCTGAAAGATCGGATCGGTGACTTCCTTTCTCTGGCAGGAGGCTTTATAACATTTCTAGGACTGGGCAGCTGGTGCTCTCAGACAACTCTAAAGAGATGGTATATTAACTCAGACTGCTTGGCTCCCCAGTATTCTATTTATTTTACCCATTGATGAGGCTACTTTCTCATATTTGTAGTATAAAAAGTTATAGTTGGAGGGAATCTAGGTCCCTCTCCTGGGAGGTATACATATACCATGTCCAGGAGAAGCCTGTTATCCCAATGTATCTTTTCATGAGGATAAAGATAGATTTGGGACCCATGTCTTATCTTCTTGGTGAACCTTGCCTTTTAAGTGTTCTGAAAAAAATCTGTTTCTCAGCCCATGCTGTGATGTGTGGTGGAATTTTTCCTGACTGCCAATGCAAATCAGGTGGTGGCTACAAAGGCACCCACCTAGCTCAATAAGGTCTTAAGACACTGGTAATTGCCCAGTGATGTTAGTCACTGAATTAAATAGATTGAAATATGTAGAGAAGTATTAAGTAGATGACAATGAAATAAGCAGATTAAAGAATATGTAAGAGTTCCCCAACTGACAAGGAAGTGATAGGGTGAATGATATATTTGATAAAACTGATTCCAAGAAGCAGTTCATAAAATAGCATTATGGAGCTATTAAATCAATGCTTCTTCATCCTCCCACCTGACTCATTAGTAAGTAAGGCCAAAGACCAGGAAACTATCCTTGATAGTTCAATGTTATGAACACAATGGAGAAATTTTAAAGGGGATCACTTTGGGATTAAAATATATAAACTACTATATATAAAATAGATAATGAACAAGGACCTACTGTATAGCACAGGGAAATATATTCAGTATCTTGTAATAATCTATCATGGAAAAGAATCTGAAAAAGAATATATATATATATATATATATATATATATATATATATATATATATATATATATATATATATATATATATATATATATATATATATATATATAACTGAATCACTTTGCTGTACACCTGAAACTAACACAACATTGTAAATCAAATATGTTCTAATAAAAATTTTTTTAAAAGTGGGTCACAAAATTCTCACAATTGACAGAAACTGATATTTTTATACTGGGAAGCAAAAAAAGAGGATAAAATAGGATAACATAAGACATAGATGAAATTATGATAAAATGTAAACTACATAAGGAATAGCAATTCTATTACACACAATATAGATGTTAAATATATTAATAGATATTTGAAAATAATTTGGTCAATTGAATATATATTTTAAGCTATTAAATATAGTAATTATAAAATATAACATACTAATGGTTTAATATTAATAATTTGAAACTGTATATATCTAGGGAGCATTGAAGAAAACATATTTTTGAAAAGTCCTTTGGCTTTAGAACATCTAGATGTTAGACATTTAAACAGACTTTTAACTGTATTGTTGAACTCACAGAAAAAAAGGTAAGAAAAGTCCCCAAGATCCAGGAAGAGAGAAAGAAGAAGGAAAAAAAGGAAAATGAGGATGAAGAGGAACAGGGGCTGAAAGCAACAGAGTAAGCAAATTTAGCAGTGTAGGCTACCCTGAGACTTATGTCAATACCAGAACATCCAAGATTTTGTGAACAAATACCACATTGGAAGTGAATGACTAGACCCCTGAGATTTTAGGATGGCAGCAAGGAAAGGGGCATACATCCACATCCTACCCCTAATCCCCACATAAATCAGGCCATAAATGTCTTACCTTTAGCAAAACAATATGGTAGGAGGAAAAGATCTATTGTGGATACTACAGGGAGCCAAACGGTGTCTGTAATTTCTTAGTGTTAAGTAGAAAATAACCACTAGAACACCCACACTAGTGGTGTCCTCTGAGAGTTTATATCTATAGGCCTAACTGTGCATGGGGCTTGGGGTAGGATTTATAATGGCTTCATGGTCTGAGAAAGACCAAGTGAGAAAATTAAATGGCAGTGTTCCTGGAAGTTACAATTTATGCATAATAGCAAAAACTAATGTAAATCCTCTTTGAAGGAAAGAAATCTCATGTGAGGACCCTCAGGATTTGTACATATTATATCAGTCAAAGATGAGCTCAAAGTATTAAATCATCAAATATATGAGAAAATAAATAGCCTTTGTAAACAACTGTGAGTGGAAACACCAAGCAATAGTGAGTGGACACTAAGCATTTCAGATATTAGAAATATTAGATATGGAAAATAAAATAACTACTGATAAAATATTTAAACATATAAAATATGGTTTCAAAAGAGACAGTAGACTATTAAGATAGATAGGCTAATTTATTAAAGAAGTAAATAGAGTTTAGATTTGATTATATACATTGAATTTTTAAATACTAAGGGGATTAAAAGGTAGATTAAACATAGTTGAAGAGAATGTTAACAAACTGAAAACTAAACTATAAAAAATAAAAAAGTTCAGTTCAATGAGTCTCAGAGATAAAAAATATTTTATAAAATTCATTATGGGGTACACAGCATAAAATTAAGAGGTACACATTATTTGGCACTCTAGAAGATGACAATAGAAAAAACACAGGAGAATTTATAGAATCAAAATCTGAAAACACTCCAAAATTTATTAAAATACACATTATTAGATTCAGTAAAAACTATCTTGGGCTTCCCTGGTGGCTCAGTGATTAAGAATCCACCTGCCATGCAGGGGACACAGGTTCGAGCCTTGGTCAGGGAAGATCCCACATGCCACGGAGCAACAAAGCCTGTGCGCCACAACTACTGAGCCTGTGCTCTAGAGCCAGCAAGCCACAACTACTGAGCCTGCGTGCCACAAATACTGAAGCCAGCGCGCCTAGAGCCCATGCTCCACAACAAGAGAAGCCTCTGCGATGAGAAGCCCGTGCACCACAACAAAAGAGTAACCCCCACTCACTGTAACTAGAGAAAGCCCACATGCAGCAATGAAGACACAACACAGCCAAAAAAAAAAAAAAAACTATCTCAGAGTAAATAAAAAGAAATCCATGTCTATACACATAAAACTGTAAACCACTAAAGACAAATAGACTAAAAGTCAAGAGAGAGACAGGTCATCAATGAAAAACAATTGTAGTAAGAGTAAACTTCTCCACAGCAACAATGTAAATCAGAGAAAGTGGAATAATATGTTGAACATGGTGAGAGAAATAGATATTAAATTTTTAAGAATTGAACACAGCAAAAACTATCATTAAGGACAAGGACAAAGTAGAAATATTTTCAGAGGAAACTCAACAGGATTTCACTGAAGAAATCTCTAAAATGAGGTAATGAGGAAAAAATTGAAGGAAGGGCTATGATAAAAAAGGACAAAGGAGCAAAAGAAAACTGAAACAAACATACATGGAAGTAAAATCTAAACATTATTATTAAACATTTTAATAATAATGGTGATAATAGGCACTAGTATGTCTAAATTATAGAGTTAATAAAAAGTAAACCAAGGGCCTCCCTGGTGGCGCAAGTGGTTGAGAGTCCGCCTGCCGATGCAGGGGATACGGGTTCGTGCCCCGGTCTGGGAGGATCCCATATGCCGCGGAGCGGCTGGGCCCGTGAGCCATGGCCGCTGAGCCTGCGCATCCGGAGCCTGCGCGTCCGGAGCCTGTGCTCCGCAACGGGGGAGGCCACAACAGTGAGAGGCCCGCATACCGCAAAAAAAAAAAAAAAAAAAAAAAAAAGTAAACCAAGAAAATACTAAAACATTTTATAGTAACAGCATGGAACCAATATGGAGAAAGTTAAAAATTTATTAAAGATGGAAGGGAGGGATACAAAGTGGTATGATGAAACTTCTGAGGATGATGGATATGTTCATTATTTTGGTTGTGGTAGTGGTTTCATGATGTGTATGTCCAATTTTATCTAATTGCACACTTGTGGTACATGTAATTTATTGTATACCAATTATAACTCAATATAAATAAAAGTAGACTACAAAATATCTAAGTAAATGGAAAGGTGTGCCATATTCATAAAGAATCAGTAGTTCTCTACAAATCCATCAATGGATATAATACAATCCCTATTAAAATCCATATAGATTTTATCAACAATGCCCAAAGTAATTATATAAAACAGCAAAGGCCTAGAATGACCTGCACACCTCTGAAGCAAAATAAGTTAGATGGATATTCCCCATTCACGTATCAAGCCTTATTCTAAAACCTTAATAGTTACACAGGCTGATTGGAAGAGGCACTGATGTAGAAATAAAGAAACAAGCATTTGAGGAAATAATATATTGTTTAGTAAATGCAGCAATGGTTCAAGTAAATTTGGTTACTATGAAAAAAATATAATCCCTACCATATATCAAACAAGCAACTCCATATAGATCACAAAATTAAAATTTGAAAAGTAAAATTTTTCAATTTATAATAAAACATTTTTTCTGAATAATTAAAGAAAAAGAAAAGTAAAATTTTAATATTATGAAAGAAAATATAGGCAAATATCTTTTGCTCCTTGGTATAGAAAAGTACTTGTTAAGATAAGACACACAAAACATGATTTATAAAAAATATGATAAATTCAACTATATTAAAATTAAAAATGTGTGTACTTCTAAAGTTACCATTATGAGAATGAAAATGCAAGCCTAAAACTAGAAGAGGTTAAGAGATTAATATTCATAAAATATAAAGTACTACTAGCAATGTCAGAAAAAGATAACCAAACCATGGAAGAATGGGCAAAATACATGAACAGATATTTTATAAAATAAGAAGCTAGAATAATCACTAAATATATAAGTATTCACCTTCATTAATAAAAAGGAAAGTAAAAATCAAAAGCACAAGTAGATACCATTCATTTTCATATAGTACATCTGATAATACTCAGCATTAGCAAGATTACAGAGCCACAGTAAATTATGTTATGCTGGCAGAGGTATATTTAGTATAACTATTTTAAAAACAATTTTCCATTTTCATGTAAATGTCAAGTTTCACATTTACTGTACAGAGTTGATAATGAATGAACATGTTTCAACATCTATGAATCTCATAAAGCTAGTGCTGGATGAAAAAGTAAGTAGAGAAAAATATTGCCAGTATGGGACATTTATATAAATTTCCTAAAAATGCATACATATATAGTAACTATAAATTAGCAGGTAAAAGATAATTTAGGAATAAAGTTCAATAGTACTGTTAATGTTCTATTTATTAAGGTAGTGATAGAATGACAGAAAAATCCCTCTGTATCTATGAAATACCTTTAACTTGAAAAGAATTTAAAACTCAGTTACAAATTCTAGAGGCAGTAAGAGTGTAAGTATGCATAAAACATGCTTATAGGCAAAAGTTGGAGGGAACAGTGCAAAGCTATTAAATGAGTTGTAGCATGATGAAGAGTTTACTGTTGATACAACACACACACACACACACACACACAGAGTTATTGTGTGTATTATAAAGCTTCCCTGGTTGTCACTGATATCTTTTTAAATATTTTTTAATTGAAATATAGTTGATTTTCAATGTTGTGTTAGTTTCAGGTGTACAGAAAAGTGATTCACTTATACATATACAATATATATCTATTGTTTCATATATCTTTTAGATTAAAATGTCATTAGGGAAGTTAATGTTCAAAATGTTTTCTAATTATTTATTAGTGAAGGCTAATTTATGGGAATATTTTATATTAATCCATACCTTGTTTAAAATTTTAAAAATAATAATAGCCTACTGCAAGCCAAACTAAGAACTATAATAAAAGAACTCTTACAAAGATTTTGAACCTATTAGTTTTCAATGGTATTTCTAGCAGTAATTATTCATTTAAACACTTTAGCATATGCTCACCTTCAATGCATGGATGACTGCCTGAAATTCCCAAGAATCTCAACAAAGGCATTTCATTAAAGAGCCTTTCTTGAAATAAACCTCAAGATCATGCTGTTTATTGAGATTGTATTCCTTAGTATGAATGAGAAATAATTTTACTGAACAATATTCACAAATTGGAAGGTTGGGCTCAATCATGTATGTGTAAAGTCATTTGTAAGATAGCACACACAACAGATGAAGCTAACTCTCTTTCAGTAAGTGGTGTATTGATTTCTCAGCTCTGAATGCATATTGTACTATTTAGATAAAATGTCTCTTCCAGTATCTGTGTATTTCCTGGGAATATGTGTCCACAAACTAAATAGTAAGGTGAGAACTGCTCTAATTTGTTTACATTATGTGGTATTTACCCTGAAGTATGGTGACTGTTAGAGGGAAAAAAAGAAGTCAACATGGCATTGAACAACTTCTTTATTCAAACTATATGTGTGTGTGTATACACACACACATATGCATACAAACATAGAAAGAAAAGGGAACAGGAAAAAAAAAAAAGACAGTGAGAGAGTGAGAATCTAGTATGGCCAAGCACTGTGCTAGTCACTGACAATATAAAATCTAATAAAGGATAGTCCCTGCATTATAAGATGAGAGTGTAATGAAGTAGACTGTCAAGTTCAATGTCACTAGAAGAGTGTTGTAAAGTAGACAGAAAATGGTGCAGGAAGAGCTCCAGGAGGAAGACCAAGCTTTTCACAGTAAACAGGAGTCCACAAAAAAAATGAGATTTAAAGAAGGTTGCTGAGAGAATGAGAGGAGAAAATACATTCAAAGCAAACTATGCATAACATTGAAGTCTGAAAGAGGAAGACACATTTGGAGAAATATACATCATTCAATGAGGTTGGAGCAGGGGTACATAACGTGCAAGCAAGGAGGCTAGACAGACAAGAAGGAACTGATCAAAAATAGCCCCCAGATCAGAGGAAGGTTTGAACAGAGGAAAAGCATATTCATTTTCTACTTTAAATATATTTCTATGAGAAGATTAAACAGGTTTCTATTTCAAGAGGACCATAAGATGTATAAAAAACTATTCAAAAATCACTGCAGGAGGAGATCAAGATGGCAGAGTAGGAGGACATGGAAATCACTTCCACCTACGAACACATCAAAAATACATCCACACAGGGAACAATTCTCACTGAAAACTAACTGGAAACTGGCAGAAAGACTCCATGACAGCCCAGGCTGAAAGAAAGATCCACACTGAATCGGGTAAGAAGGGAAGAGAAACAATCAGGTTAGGACCTGTGCCCCGGGAGGAGACATGGAGCAAAAGGGAGATTACACATGTGGAGGTCCTCCCTGAGGAGTAAGAAGCTCAAGGCACATATAGGGAGCCCCAGTCCCGGTGCTCCACACAGACAAGATGAGCCCCCTTGGCTGGTTGGTGGGCCAGTGGGACTAACAGTAGGACTGAGGGGAAGCCTGGACTCTTCCCAGGAGGAATGTGTGTTTGATTGCTCCCAAACCATGGCAGAGACAGCAGATGAAAACTGCATAAGTGGCTGACTTGTTTCCCACGACTGTCCCAGTGTGCACCACAGCTTAAGCCCCACAAACACTCCAGCCCTGCTTCCTCCAGGTTCCCTGCAGCTCTATACTGGAGCAAGGACTACCATGACTGAGGAAAGAACTCAGCTGTGAGACACCTAGGTGGCTCAGACTTGAAATGGTGTGTGAACAGGGTGGGAGCAGCCATTACTGGTGCTTACACAGGCAGCACATGGGAAGAACCCCCAGCCTCTGTCTGCAGCTGGACCACCACAGCCCACACCCCAAAACACATGAGGAGCTCACACAGGCGATGCCTGTACTGTGGCACAGTTCCAGCAGGGTCTGGGTGGCAGAGGCCAAGGGACCAGATTGGCCATGAAGGAAAAAGGAGACTCAGGCCTAAAGCAGCATCTGAGTGAGGAAAGGGCAGACATTAATGGCACTTGCATAGGCAGTGAATCAGAAGCATCCCTGAACTCTGTCTGTGGCTGGACTGCTGCAGCCCTTACCCTATCACATGCTGAGAACCCACATGGTCTATCTTCCTCCAGCACTGCTCCTCACTGGGGCAAATTTGCTGGTGGTGAGAGGAGGATTCACTCACACTTGAAGGGAACAGAGCCAGCTCAGACCTGAACTTCGGGGCTTTATCTCCAGCACTTGGGGCCTGATCCCACCCCTAATAGGTTGGTGATGACCACTTAGCAGAGGGAAAGGCCATGCTCACACTTGGCTCTGGCCCTAGCCCCTTCATCCCCAGTCCCACCTCCTACCAAGGTGATAGCTGCCAGCAGACCCTGAGGAAATGCATAACTTGTGTTCACATCAAATCCAGCTCACCCACAAAAACCACTGGGCACACTCAGATTGTAGAGGGATGCTCCCACATAGGGACACCCCTTCAGAACTGAAATAAGTAACTGTTTAACCTAATTTCATAGCAATAGAGAAAGTTAAGCAAAATGAGAAGCCAAAGCAATTGGTCTCAATTGAAAGAGCAAGAGAAAATCCCTGAAAAAAACAAATAATGAAACAGAAATAAACATTTTCCTAGACAAAGAATTCAAAGCAGTAGTAATAAAAACATGAACTGAATTAAGGAAAAGAATAGATGAACACAATGAGAATTTTAACAAGGATATAGAAAATATATACATGTAAAAGTGAGAACTGAAGAATACAATAACTGAAATGAAAAACACACTAGGATGAATTAATAGCAGACTAGATGATACAAAAGAACACATAAGTGATCTGGAAGATAGAATAATGAAAAATCAACAAATCGGAACAGCAAAAAGCAAAACAAACTAAAAAAAAAATGAGAACAGTTTATGAGTTCTCTAGCATAACATGAAGTGTACCAACATTTGGACTTCAGGTGTCTCAGAAGGAGAAGAGGGAGAGAAGGAGGGAAAAAAAAGGTATTTAATAAAATTATGACTGAAAACTCCCCTAACCTGAAGAAGGAAACAGATATCCAGGGAGAGGATGCATGGAGGGTCCCAAACAGGCTAAACCCAAACAGTTCCACACCAAGACTTATCATAATTAAAATGTTAAAACTTAAAGAGAGAATTCAAAAGACAGAAAGAGAAAAGACAAAGAGTCATATACAAGGGAACTCCCATAAGGCTATCAGCTGATTTTTCTTCAGAAACTTTGGAGGCTAGAAATGAGTGGTATGATATTGTCAAAGTTCTGAAAGGAAAAAAAAAAAAAACTACATGTAGGATACTCTACCCAGCAAGATTATCATTTAGAATATAAGGAAAGAAAAATAACTCAGACAAGCAAAAAATAAGGTTCATCAAAAAAAATAATAATAATTACGTTCATCAATACTCAACCTATCCAAGAAGAAATGTTAAGTTGTCTTATCTATGTGGAAAAGAATAGAATATAACAAGAATAAGGCTCTATAGGAACAGAAAATCCCACTGGTAAAGGAAAATATATAGTAAAGGATGAGGGCCAACCACTTAAATAAGATAGTATGAAGATAAAAGACAAAAAAAATTTAAAAGAAACTATAACTCAATAAATACTGAAGTGATAAACATGAAGATGAAAATATGACATCAAAAACACAAAATGTGGAGGAGGGGAGTAAAAAAATGTAGATCTTTAGAATGTGCTTGAATTTAAATGGCTACCAGTTTAAAATAAGTAGATATAGTAATAGGTCAACATTTAAGAACCCCATGGCAACCTCAAATCAAAAACCTACAACAGATACACAAATTAGAGAGAAAGGAAAACAAGCATACTACTAAAGAAAATCATCAAACCAGAAGGGAATAAACAAAGAGAAGAAATTAACAGAGAAGAAAAACAAGTAATAAATTACAAAAAAGTAATAAAATGGCAATAAGTGCATACCTATCAATAATTATTTTAAATGTCAATGGCCTGAATGCTCTAATCAAAAGACATAGGGGAGCTGACTGGAAAGCAAAAACAAAAACAAGACCCAGCCATATGCTGCTTACAAGAGACTCACCTCAGACCTAAAGACATTCACAGACTGAAAGTGAGGGGAAGGAAAAATATATTTTATATAAATGGAAATGATAAGAAAGTGGGGTTAGCAATAGTCATATCAAACAAAATAAACTTTAGAAAATAAAGTCTATAACAAAAGACAAGGAAGGGTATTATATAATAATAAAGGAATCCATAGAAGAAGAAGACATTACACTTGTTAACATATATGCACCCCAAACAGGAGCACCTAAATATATAACATATTAACAGACATAAAGGGAGAAACTGACAATAATATAATAATAGTAGGGGGTTTTAACACCCCACTCGCATCAATGGACAAATCATTCAGACAGAAATTCAGTAAGGTAAAACTGGTTTTAAATGATACAATAGACCAGTTGGACTTACAGATATCTATAGGACATTCCAGACAAAAACAACAGAATTCAATAGTCTTCAAGTGCACATGGAACAGTCTCCACGATATATCATGTTAGGCCACAAAACAAGTCTCTAAAAATTTAAGAAGATAGAAATTGTATCAAGAACTATGTTTTGATAGCAACAGTGTGAAACTAGAAATCAATTACAGGAAAAAAAAATATGGGAGAAGAACCAACATGTGGTGGCTAAAAGACATGCTACTAAAAAACCAATAGGTCAATGAAGAAATCAAATAGGAGATCAGAAAATACCTCAAGACAAATGAAAATGGAAACAGTTTTCCAAAATCTATGGTGTGAAGCAAAAGCAGTTCTAAGAGACTAGTTTATAGTGGTATAGAACTTCCTCAAGAAATGAGAAAAATTTCAAATAAACCACCTAACCTACCATCAAAAGCAATTAGAAGAAGAACAAACAAAGCCTGAAGTCAGCAGAAGTAAGGAAATAACAAAGATCAGAGAGAAAATTAATAAAATAGAGACCAAAAAAAAAAAAAAGATAATATCAATGAAACTAAGAGCTGGTCTTTTTTTTTTTTTTTTTTTGCAGTATGTGGGCCTCTCACTGCTGTGGCCTCTCCCATTGCGGAGCACAGGCTCTGGATGCACAGCCTCAGCGGCCATGGCTCATGGGCCCAGCTGCTCTGTGGCATGTGGGATCTTCCCGGACCAGGGCATGAACCCATGTCCACTGCATCGGCAGGTGGACTCTCAACAACTGCGCCACCAGGGAAGCCCAAGAGCTGGTCTTTGATAATATAAATTTGATAAATCTTTAGTCAGGTTCATCAAGTAAAAAAGAGAGAAGACTCAAATAAATAAAATAAGAAATTAAAGAAGAGAAATAACAACTGATACCACAGAGGTATGAAAGATCATAAGAGAATACTACAGACAGTTATATGCAAATAAATTGGAAAACCTAAAAGAAATGAACACATTTCTATAAACATGCAACCTTCCAAAATTGAATCAGGAAGAAACAGACAAACTGAACAGCCCAACACTAAAAGTGAAATTGAAGTTATAATTAAAAAAAAAAAAGTCCCAGCAAACAAAAGTCCAGGACTGGACAGCTACACAGGGTAATTCTACCAACCATATAAAGAACAACTCCCAAATTTATTCTATAAGGCCACAATTACCTTTATACCAAAATCAGAAAAAGACACTACAAAAAAGAGAAAATTACAAGCCAACACCTCTGATGAGTATACATGCAAAAATCCTCAATAAAATATCAACAAACCAAATCCAACAACATATAAAAAGGATCATACACCATGATCAAGTTGGATTTATTCCAGGGATAAAAAGATGGTTCATTATTCCAAATCAATCAATGTGATACACCACATTAATAAAAGGAAGGATAAAAAAATCACATGATCATCTCAATAGAAGCAGAAAAACCATTTGACAAAATTCAACATCCACTCATGATAAAAACTCTCATCAAAGCTGGTAAAGAGGGAACATATCTCAACATATAAGGCTATTTATGACAAACCCACAGCTAACATCATACTCAATGGTGAAAAACTGAAATTATTTCCTCTAAAATCAGGAACAAGACAAAGATGTCCACTCTCACCACTTCTATTTACCATCGTATTGAAAGTTCTAGCAACAGCCATCAGACAAGAAAAATAAAAGGCACCCAAACTTGAAGGAAAAAGTAAAACTGTCATTATTTTAGATGGCATGATACTATATATAGAAACCTCTAAAGATATCACCAAAAGGCTATTTGAAGTAATAAATGAATTCACTAAAGTTTCAGGATTCAAGATTAATATAAAGAAATCTGTTGCTTTTCTATACACCAATAATGAACTATCAGAAAGAGAAAGCATGAAAACAATTCCATTTAAAATCACATCAAAAAGGATAAAATATCTAGGAATAAACTTAACCAAGTGGTGAAAGACCTATATTCTAAAAACTATAAAACACTGATAAAGGAATTTGAAAATGATACAAAGAAATGGAAAGATACCTTGTGTTCTTGGACTGGAAGAGTTAATATTGTTTAAATGTCCATAGTACCCAAAGCAATCTACAAAAGTAATGCAATCAATAACAAATTAGCCATTACATTGTTCACAGAATTAGAACAAATAATCCTAAAATGTATATGGACCCACAAAAGACCATGAATTGCCAAAGCAATCTTGAGAAAAAAAACAAAGGCGAAGGTGTTATGTTCCCTGACTTCATACTATACTAAAAAGCTACAGTAATCAAGACAATATGGTACTGACATAAAAGCAGACACATAGATCAATGGAACAGAATAGAGAGCTCAGAAAAAAACCCATACACCTCTGGTCAATTAATCTGTGAGAAAGGAGATAAGAATATACAGTGGGGAAAAGACAATAAGTGATCTTGGAAATACTGGAAATATACATGTAAAAGAATGAAGTTAGAACATTTCCTCACATCATATACAAAAATAAACTCAAAATGGATTAAGGGACCAAATTTAAGACCAGAAACCATAAAACTCCTACAAGAGAATATAGGTACAACACTGATTTTCATAAATCATAGCAATAATTTTTGGATCTGTTTCCTAAGGAAAAAGAAATGATAGCAAAAATAAACAGGATGTAATTAAATGTAAAAGCTTTTGCACAGCAAGGGAAACCTTTGACAAAATGCAAAGACAACCTACTGAATGTAAGAAAATATTTGCAAATGATGTGACTGATAAGGAGTTCATATCCAAAATATATAAACAACACATACAACTCAATATCAAAAAACAACCTGATTCAAAAATGCTCAGAGTACCTGAATAGATATTTTTTCAAAGAAGACATACAAATGGCTAAAAGGCACATGAAAAGATGCTCAACATAGCTAATCATTAGAGAAATGCAAATCAAAGCCACAGTGAGATAAACTCAAATCAAAGCCTCAATGAGATCTCACCTTACCTGTCAGAACAGCCATCATCAAAATGTCTATAAATAACAAATGTGGGTGAGCATGTGGAGACAGGAAACCCTCCTACACTGTTGGCGGGAATATAAATTGGTGCAGTCACTATGGAAAACAGTATGGAAGTTTTTCAAAAAACTAAAAATAGAACTACTATGTGATCCAGAAATTCCTGGGTATATATCCTAAGAAAACAAAAGCTTAATTCAAAAAGATACATTTATACCACTGTTCATAGCAGTATTATTTACAATAGCCAAGATATGGAACCAGTCTCAGTGTCCATCAACAGACAAATGGATAAAGAAGATATGGGGTGTGTGTGTACACATATACATAAACACACACATATACATACATATACAATGGAATATTACTCAGCCATAAAAATAATAAAATTCTGCCATTTGCAACAATGTGGATGGACCTAGGGAGCATTATGCTTAGTGAAATAAGTCAGACAGAGAACAGCAAATACTCTATGGTATAACTTATATGTGGAATCTAAAAAGTAAAACAAACACATGTATATAACAAAACAGAATCAGATTCACAGACACAGAGAACAAACAAATGGTTACCAGTGGGGAGAGAGGATTGGGGAGGGGCAACATAGGGGTATGGGATTAAGAGATTCAATCCACTACGTATAAAATAGATAAGCAACAAGGATATATTGTACAATGCAGGGAAATGTAGCTATTGTTTTGTAATAATATTAAATGGACTATAATCTATAAAAATTTTGCATCACTATGTTGTACACCTAAAACTAATGTAATAGTGTAAATCATCTATACTTCAATAAAAAAATCAATGCAAATGTGAATGCTAATGTATGTATGTCATTATAGATGCCTGAAGGTGAAAATGTGACATAAAAATAAAGGAATCTCAGAATCTCTTTAAGGAAATAGTCACCAGATAAATGAGGGACTAAAAATCTGGGTCTGGGGTATGATAAGCAGCCCCTCCTGAATACAGTAACCACCACCATAATCATTTATCATGTGCTGCCTATGTATTATGCACTCTGCTAAACATTTTATACTGACTGTTTTGTTTTGTTTTTTGCAGTACGCGGACCTCTCACTGTTGTGGCCTCTCCCGTTGCGGAGCACAGGCTCCGGATGCACAGGCCCAGAGGCCATGGCTCCTGGGCCCAGCCGGTCCGCAGCATGTGGGATCTTCCCGGACCGGGGCATGAACCCATGTCCCCTGCATCGGCAGGCAGACTCTCAACCACTGCACCACCAGGGAAGCCCTACACTGACTGCTTTGATTACTCTTTCCAATAACTTTAAGAGTAGATTGTGTGAATTTCCCTTTTAGAGATGAGAAATCTGAAAATTAAAAGGTGATAAATAACTCACCACAAATCATACAATTAGTAAATGAAACAGTGTATTACTTCAAAGGCTGAGCATGTAAATGCAAAAAGGAATGGAACCAATATCACTGGCCTAAAGAAGAGGAGGTCATCTGTCTGTTTTATGATAAGCGACCTTATACCCCAAGACAATAGGAAAACACTACTGCTATGATGAAATTAAGCCAGAGAATAAAATCAGACATCCTAAGGATCAAGAAGAAATGACTACTCCAAGTAGAGGAAGCTGTAAGGTGCTGTAGAGCCTGCCTTCATTGCCACCTGCCTGGGGTTGCCCTCTGACTCATACAGGGAATGAATGTAGGGTTCTCTGAGAGTACGAGCACAAACAATGACACCAGACAAAGTGACAAGAACAACCTGCCTATTGGATACATACTATGCCCCAAGGTCTGCGCAAAGCCACTTACACACGAGCTAACTGGTGCACAAAGAAGTGATGTGACTTGTCACTGGTTATACAACTTCAAAACTCATTTTCTTATGCTGAACTGCCTTCCACATCTGAGTATAGGAAATATCTGAATGACCATGTGGAGCTGGTTTTTAATATATCAATTTACTATACCATTTTTTTCGGCTTTGAATATGACTTCCCACCTTATACAGAAATACAGAGGATGGATTGGAGGGGGGTTGACTCTCAACTAGCTATGGTTTAGGTGTACATTTAATCACTTAAATGATAAGTGTGATGTTTTCAAGTTGCAAAATTCTCACATGGTTTGGGAGTGTAGGAGATATTCAGAAAAGGCTTATTACTAAATTGATGTTAATGTATTTTTTCCAGGTACCCTAAGGTACAGGGATGAGCTCAACTATATGAAACTCATTGCTTAAAAATTTAAATTCACAAAATAGGTATAGCAAAGAGTACCTATGTTCAAGAGCAAAAGCAATTTTCCCACTACACAAGGATTTCTTTAACTAGAAAATTCCCCCCTAGTGTACTTCAATTAGGTTTCCATTTACAAAGAAAAGAATCAATTTGTGTGCAGGTTTGCAGTGACACATCTATTGCATAAAGCAAAATATGGTAGTATCACTTTTTAGAGATTCAAACAAACTCCTGGGCAGAAAACACTTTGAAAACCACACACTGAAATAATGCATCCTTGTAGATGACACACACAAAGTAGACTTCAATTCTGCAGTTGGTCCAATGGTTGATGAACTCACCAGTACTGAGAGTTCAGTACATGGCAGTAAAACTCCCAACTTAATTTCTACTGATGACTCCTTTTCTAATATATTTTTTCCCACTGTTATTATCTGGAAACAAGTTGACACTGGCTTCTTACACATAGGACTTATCTAGACTTCCAGCTATTTGGCTGATAAGATTACAAAATAAATTTCTAACTCAGCCAGATGGTAGGTGGCCATGTTTGACTTGAAATACTTTCAGTTCTTTGGATTAACAAAGAGCTGAAAATGTTAAGAATAAGAAGAACTTTCCCCTCCCCACTTTTCAGATAGTGTTTATTCAGAGGAATAAACTTTTCCGACTTTTGATTAGCATTCCTGCCTAAAGCAGCATCTGATCAACTGCATGAAGAACATGAAATTTATTGAAAATATAAACAGTAACTATGGCTGTGAAAGACATTGGGTTTTGTCCTTGCAAGGATGAATAAATTGGAAAAGATTTTCACATAAACAAGATCTCTTACATAGACGTTCCTAACCCAAAAACCTTTAGCAATAAGATAATGGCCAACATGTTGGTGATGGTTAGATGTTGTCACTGTAAATAGCCTCTTAAATACCAAAGGGATACAGGGGAAAAGCTCAGCACTTAGAGTAAAATAAAAAGATCTGTTTTGAGTCCTGGGTTCTCCCAGGGACTACGTGCATGACCTTGTGCCTCTCTTTAAACTCTCAGAGCCTCCCTTTCCTCATAAGCAAAATAGGAACCAAAGTATCTACAATCCATGGTATATAATCCATGAAGTAGTAGCTATTAAATATTTTTTGGTCATTTAGGACATCTCTTCTCACTCAACTCTTCTATAAAACTGCTGACTAGCTGACTGTAAGCACCCTGGCAAATCTTTCATCTGTTTTTAGGGATGTTTTAGCAATTACCAATCAAACTCTAATAACTACTATAAATCATCCAAACTGAACAAACAATAATATGTAGTTTATTGCTCTGAGCCAAGTACTGTCCTAAAAACCCATGGGAGAAACATGACAATGTTTAAAAATGTTTTGGTTTACTTACAAGGTATATCAGACCAATTACAAAAGTAGCCCCAATTTTCCACTCCTCTCTGTAGCCATTCTCTTTGCTATATGACTCTGTAGCTCTTCCTATTAAGAAATATATTGGGAGCTTCCCTGGTGTCACAGTGGTTAAGAATCCACCTGCCAATGCAGGGGACGCGGGTTCGAGCCCTGGTCCAGGAAGATCCCACATGCCACGGAGCAACTAAGTCCATGTACCACAACTACTAAGCCTGCACTCTAGAGCCCGCGAGCCACAAGTACTGAGCCTGTGGACCATGACTACTGAAGCCCACGCACCTAGAGCCTGAGCTCTGCAGCAAGAAGCCACCGCAATGAGAAGCCCACGCACCGCAACAAAGAGTAGCCCCTGCTCACCGCAACTAGAGAAAGCCCACGCACAGCAACGAAGACCCAACACAGCCAAAAAAAATAAATAAATAAATTTAAAAAACAACAAAAAAGAGATATATTTCCCCAACTCTTTTATCTGGGCTGACCTTCTGAACTAATCATTAGTAAATTGTGATGGAAATGATGTGATGGTTGGCCAATGCTGAGCCTAGACCTCAAGAAACCTTGAATATATCTATTCTTTTGGAACTCTGCCACTGCCATGAGAATAGGTTTGGACTGGCCTACTGGAGGATGGGAATCCAATTGGAAGACAGCCCACTTGTACCAGCCAACTTCTCGACTAGCTAGAGCCAGCTAAACCCCAAACATCTGAAAGTCCAGTTTAGATTAGCATAGCCCCCTACTCAACTCACCTCTGACTGCAGATGAATGGGTGAGCTTAGCTGATTCCAGAAAAAAAAACTGATCCATAGACTCATGAGCAAAATGTGTCACACATCTCAAGGGGATCACAGTTTGGAAACACAACCAGGATAACAAATAAATTGATTAGGTCACAGAAATGGCTTATGCAATGGAGGCAAAATATAAACTGTAACGGGACACAGAGGAGAGAGAAGTCATTGGCATCCTGGAGAATCGCAGGAGATATATCAATGTGACCCTATTAGAACTGAGTCCAGAGGATGGAAAATGTTGGAAATGCGGTAGGTTTTTAAATTTAAGGACATTTTCTGACATGCTAAAACATGTACTATGTGGAGGAGGGGTGGTTTGACAAAATAGATTTGCACTTTACAAAGAATACTCTGGTGATGAGGTGGAGGCTATATTGTGAGAGAGAAGAATGAGGGAGGTTTACTGAAGCCTATTCTAGGAATCATTCATCTAAAAGATAATAAGGATCTCACTAAGAGAAAAAGTCAATGGGGATGAAGATTAAGAGATGGGTTTGAGAAATATCAGGAAGTACAATCTATGGATGGAATTGTTGCTTTTGTTTGTAGTGCAGAAGTACCCAGCAGAAAGGAAGCATATTGCAGAACTGATAGTTCCCTTGCTGCAACTGCTTATTAGAAATCCACTGTGTCATTTTAATGAAAGGATTTAGCCCCTGAACTTCTAAAGAAAGTCAGCTTTTAAAAAGTAAAGAACAGGGGCTTCCCTGGTGGCGCAGTGGTTGAGAGTCCACCTGCCGATGCAGGGGACATGGGTTTGTGCCCCGGTCCGGGAAGATCCCATATGCCGCTCCGCGGCTAGGCCCGTAAGCCATGGCCGCTGAGCCTGCGCGTCTGGAGCCTGTGCTCTGCAACAGGAGAGGCCACGGCAGTGAGAGGCCCGCGTACCACACACACATACAAAAAAAGTAAAGAACATGGGATCCCAGTAGACACTGGTGAATGGGTTTAGGTCTGTTGTGTAGCCCGCATTTAGACTTTTTTTGTAGATAAAATCAAGGCAGGTGCTAGAAGCTGCACAGACCCAAGGGTGGCTTCCTGGGACACTGCTTGACTGGGTCCAAAGTTATAGTATCTTTTGGGGACACAGATGACTTCCTGAAATCAGTGGAGGGAGTGACCATTTACTTTCTCTTTTGTCATTTTACGTTTCTTTTTTACCCATTAAGCTCTAACTGAGACTTGTTTCAGAGTAGTGGACTGTGAAACAGTGAAAGTGGGCTAAGAAGATTAAAGATCTCCATGAAAAAGTTATGAAATACAACTCTGACAGTTTGATGCTGATCGTTTGTGATGTGTGAAATTAAATCCTTAACTAATGTGCCTAGACAATGCGATTAGTCTTGAATGTCTATATCAGGAAACATTTCTTATTAAGTCTATGCAGGAGCTCAGCTCAAAAGTAGACCACTATGTGTAGAACTTTTTTTTTTAATTTAAGTCATTTAGTGCCCCAGGTTTCCAAAACAAACAAACAAAGAATAGGATGATGACAAAGAAGAAAAGTTAAGTGATTTGTTAGAGCCAAGGATATACAGTGATTAATTATCTGTTTGTTTATACCATTCATGCATTTCTGTATCCATCTTTTTGCATATATTTGTTGAGACCTACAGTGTATAAGATACTCGTATTAGAGATAGTGATGAACAAAACAGGTCAAGGTCCTGCTTCACAGTGTTTATAATCCCCAGAGGAGAGAGGAGGCAGACATTAAGCAAATACAAATAATTGAAAAATTAAAATTATAGAAAATACTATTTAGAAGCAACACAAATAGCAACCATGAGAACAAGGCCTTTGTCTATCTTTGTCACAGTCATATGCATCAGGCACTGCCCCAAGACCTTGATGTATCTTGGCAATTGATTTTATCCTCGCAGAGTGAGGACTAGTATTCCTCCCCTTTTGGGGATGAGAAAAATGAGACCAAGAGAGGGAAGTAGTATGCCTGAGATCATCCACTAATTAAGTGGCCAAATCAGGAGTAGAAACTAGGCTTGGGCTTTTGAAGGCCATGCTCTCAGCCACTGTGTTGTCTATGCCCGCCTAGAAGAGCTAATCTCAATCTAGTAACCTGATCCTGTTCCCTAATACAACACATTTCAATGATCTCTCATGATCCAATTTATGACAAGGCTGTGGTAACACTATCATCAAGTTCCACAGAGAAAGTTGACTCTCCTGCATGTTTTTAATTAAATACAAGAGGAATAGTGGAGTAGAATTATGAGCATGCACTCTTAGGCCAGTCCATTTCTTGACTATGACACTTAAACCAGGTGCTAAAGCTTGAGCAAGGTACTTCACCCCTCTGTGCCTCAGTTACAAATTGATCTTAGCACTACCAGTTAGACTGCTGATAGATTGCCATCATTCTGGAACAACTGAGGATTTAGAAAGCCACCCATACCTTATTGGTTTGGTATGCTCAGGGCTATAACCTCAAGACCTAGGATCATGTCCAAAATACAGTAGGTGCTCAATACATATCATTGACTGAATGAATGGAATCCTTTCATGATCTTTGCCAGCCTACCTGTCTACTCATTAAACTTTCCAGCAACATTGGATGACTTGATATTCTCTTCACTCAATCTACAGTTTCTTATATCAACACCACTATATTTTTCTCTCTGCCTATAATAAAATACTATGATACAATCCTTTAGCTAAAACCTATGCAGTCAAATGTATCGTAGAATTGGTTGGTGGGTGGGTGGGAGGGAGGGGCTGGGGAGGAGTATTTTATAAAGATAAACCAGTGCAACTGCATATTATATAACACTGTCAATAGGGCCTGGGACATACTGTAATCAAAATATATGAACATTTCTGCAGCACAACATAGAAATATTCACACTAAGAGATTAATGAAGGTTCTAGCATATCAGTTTATTTTAGGTTTGGCTACCATTTGAGCTACCAAAAAAAAAAAACCAAAAAAACTTTTCACTTTCAGAGAATGTTCATCTTTGGAACTGCAGAAAAAGTATTGTGGGTCTGTAGTCTCCTTACCTCATGGTCTTTTTTGGTCTTAATATTACCCATATCTCAAGGTTAAGACCTTAGAGCATCTTCCCGGAAAGGTTACCCTGTTTCTTTTCTTTTTTTTTCCTAATTAATTTTTATTGGAGTATAGTTGCTTTACAATGTTGTGTTACCATCTACTGCACAGCAAAATGAATCAGCCATACATATACATATATCACCTCCCTTTTGGATTTCCCTCCCATTTAGGACACCACAGTGCATTAAGTAGAGTTCCCTGTGCTATACAGTATGTTCCCCTCAGTTGTCTATTTTATACATAGTATCAGTAGTGTATATGTGTCAATCCCAATCTCCCAATTCCTCCCATCCCACCCCTTTCCCCGTTGGTATCCATACATTTGTTCTCTACGTCTGTGTCTCTATTTCTGCTTTGCAAATGAGGTCATCTATACCATTTTTCTAGATTCCACATATATGTGTTAATATTTGATTTTCTCTGACTTACTGTGCTCTGTTTGACACTCTCTAGATCCATCCACATCTCTACAAATGATCCAATTTCATTACTTTTTAAGGCTGAGTAATATTCCATTGTATATATGTACCACATCTTCTTTATCCATTCCTCTGTTGAAAGGATTAATCTCCAAAATATATAAGCAGCTCATGAAGCTCAATATCAAAAAAACAAACAACCCAATCAAAAAATGGGCAGAAGACCTAAATAGACATTTCTCCAAAGAAGACATACAGATGGCCAACAAACACATGAAAAGATGCTCAACATCACTAATTATTAGAGAAATGCATATCAAAACTACAATGAGGTGTCACCTCACACTGGTCAGAATGGCCATCCTCAAAACATCTACAAACAATAAATGCTGGAGAGGGCGTGGAGAAAAGGGAACCCTCTTACACTGTTGGTGGGACTGTAAATTAATACAGTCACTGTGGAGAATAGTATGCAGGTTCCTCAAAAAACTAAAAATTGAACTACAACATGACTCAGCAATCTCACTACTGAGCATATACCCAAAGAAATCCATAATGCAAAAAAAACACATGCACCCCAGTGTTCATACCCTGTTTCTTGCAGCAGAAATTCATCTCCCAGTTCTCTACTCCCACCAGCCCCAGTTCCTCTAACAGCTCATGACATTTTCAGTACTGTGCTTGCTTTAGTTGTACATATACTTATTCTTTTTCCTAAATGGAGAGATCTTTGAAGGTCAGAAAATGCCTTATTCATGTTTTATCCTTCACACTAACAGAGATTCTCTGTATCATGTGTAGGGCTTAAATTAAGCATAAAGGCTGACTAGAATTTGGAGAAAAAAAGGAAGGTGTTCCCGAAAAAAGTGAGAACTAGAGTGGGGGGGGAAGGCAATTCTATATACTGATTAAACCCTACATAGAGGTGCTTACCAGCAGGTTACATATGTTATCTAACATGAAACTAATAAGCTGACATGAGGAAATGGAGACTGAGGGGTTTATTGACTTACAGTTAAATAGTGGCAGCATTACAAATCAAATTTAAGACCACCTGTCTAAAATCTGTGTTTTTTGCACTCTATTCTCCACCCAGAAAAGGTAGTATGATCCAAGGGAATTTGAAGAATCTTAATGAATTTTGAAAGCAATTTGTAAATCTTGCACAATTAGAGACTTGAATCTAAGAGAAGAGTCAAATAAGGAAACAATATTTCCTTTAGAGACAGTTGGGAACTTCAGGGCTAAATAAGCCTTCTTACAAGGTGAGGAGTGTCAGAGGAATTTATCACCCTTATTGTTACAAGGAAACTAAGGAGAATGGAGATAATATTTAAAAGGAGTCACTAGGTACAAGATTGCAAACTTAATTGTAATGCTGATCCCCTCTGTGCCATCTTATTAAGCAGCTAGGAAAATCCTTTATCACAAAAGATTTCCAAGGATGTGACCTTTTCCTTCTCTCCATTTCTATTTCAGTTAAATTATCACCTTGAACATTTCAAAGGGGCACGCTCAGCAGGCTGATAGATTGGAGCCCCTCTCTAACTAAAGGAAACATTGATTGCATAAAGAAAAAAAATATCAGACACCTACCCCTTTGGTCTCTGTGAAACCAACTTCATGCTCACGTGAGCCCTTTTTGTTGTTGTGTTTTTTGGGTTTTTTTTTGTATTTGCTATCACTTTGAAAATGACAAAGTAGCAATAAAATCATTAATTTCTGGAATGACATCTTGTGGTGTGATTATAATCAGAAAAACAATTGTGAAGATAGCACTGTAAGTCTCCATTCCCATTCTCTCACATAACTTGGCCAGGAAATGTACTCAGAGCACAAAGGAGGAGGTGATTTGTTCTTTGAACGAAGCTGAAAATTCACCCTGCGCTGAGAAATGAAGGCTCTTGTTGCTCTCTCTTAAATCTGTACTAAAATCTTGCAAACCTGATCAGAGAGTCCTGAATCTTTTACATATTTCTACATACATAAATGTATAAATGTATGTATCTATATCTATATACACATACATATAGTTGGTTTTTTTTCAATGGTTATGTGGGCTCTGAAAGGTTTAGGGTGACCCAAGACATGTATTTCCATCAGAGCTTCTCTATTGCCTCTCAGTCAAGTCCAAACTGCCTAATGTGGCGGCCGTACCCTTGTGCTTTGTTATCTGCCCACCTCTCTAGCCCCATCTGCTCACACCGGATACTTTAAAATACTGTTTCATTCCTATAAGGCAGTGTGATATTCTCCCTCCTACCTCAGTGGCTTTGTACCTTCTTTCTCTTCTGTCTTCCATGCTCTTCTTGATACTCCCATATAGTCAGAGTCTCAGAGGCTTCCACAGTCCTGCCTGGAGCCATCGTGGGCATATCTTTTCAGGCTGACGCCATCGCCATGCATCTCTGCCTTTTCCCTTTACTCGCCCAGCTCACACCTAGAATCACTTGGTTCTTGATTGTCTTTCCCTCTGAACTGTGAGCTCTGGCTGAGTAGGGACAGGTTCAGCTTGTTAAACATATTTTTAGCCTTTAGCACAGTGTCTGAGGCACACTAGAATCTCAATAAATATTCGTTGAAAACAGAAATGGATGAAAGAAATCAATGTGTCCAGAGAAAGTCAGAATGAAAAAATGGTTGGCTATTTTAAACAAACAAATTTTCCATTGCATATTTCCAAAATTCCAAAGGCAAAGCAAATGGGCAATTTATTATCCCTTTGATCTTAACGCTGAACACCTGTGGGGCATATAAGGAAGCACTCAGTCAGGGTTGTGTAAGTAAACAGGGCAGCAAAGCTGAGTAAAAAGTGTTGAGCTTTAGAGTAGGTTTATCTAAATTCCTGAGCGCCTCGCTCTGTAGCTAAATGGCTTTCTCACTCAGATTCCTCACGTATAAAACAGTTACCACTAGTTAACAATTATAAGTTAAATGATGATAGATCTGATTTCTGCTTGTTGTTTTGATTTATTTCATTTTAAAGAATTAAGACGATAAAAAATTGATGGAACGGTATTGATACTTTGTAGCTATTCAATAACTGTCATTTTTATTATTATTAAGCTGTGTGAAGCAAGGCATACAAGGACGAATGAAATCAGATGTAAATCTTAGCCTCAAGAAGCTCCTAATCTAATCCAGGAAATAAAACCAATAAATAAAGAACAGATTACAGAGCAATTTATAAAGCACATTTTGAGGTTCACACTGAATATGAAAATTATTTCGAGAGCATATTGCTTCTGTCACCATGGAAAGAGGTCACAACAGGGTCAGAATCTTAATTTTATCAGTAATGGTGAGTTCCTGGGAAAACAATATTTAGCTTTTATGAAGGTCAGTTTCCTCAGCTGAAAAGATGGGACATGGCATCAGTTACTGCATAGGAGTATATTATAGTATAGCTAAAATGCAACAATTCATGTGGAAGAATCTAGCAGAAATGCACTGATATTCCAGCACTTGCACTGTATGCTACATGCCCTGAGCTTTATATCCATGTCTGGAATATGAGTGATGTTTAACAGAGTTTCACGTGAATTAAAAAAAAAAAAAAAACTGAATGTGCGAAAGAGTCTTTAAGCTTGCGATTGAAGAATGAGGGGATTTTGATAGGTGAGTTATGGAGCAGAATGGGAGTGCTAACAGATTGTTCCAGATGGGGACAGAGTGTGAGCAAAGAGGCAGAGACAGGGAACCACAAGGCATGGTAAGAGGGTAGTGAAATGACTTATCTAAGGTCATGCAGCTAGTCGGTAGCAGATCAGGGTTGTTTCCATTTTACAACAGTCAGAAATAAGGCCACAGATGACGTTTGAGAGCCTGAGCTTTAGGAAGATTATTTTGGTGGTTATTTGCAATTTGGTGGTTATTTGCATACATTGCAAGGAAGCCTAAAAAGTGGAATTGAGTCCCTGCCATATTTCAGGGGCTGAGCCAGGACACTGGACACAGCCATATAAAGTCATTCATGCAGAAAGTTATGGTGCTGACACATGCATGAGGCAATAAAATACTTTAGGTGCTGATGGAAGTAAGATAATACTGCTGATAATCATGGCAAACAGCCCTACAGTTCGTAGTGTTAGAACTCATCAGTATTTGACCTACAAATAATGGCAATTTCATATAGTTGAAGACAATATATTCCAGGAATTATTCTTTGTGCTTTAAAAAATAAGCATTCATTAAATCTTCACAGTAACCCCATGAGATTGGCACAGTTATTATTCTCATTTAGTGTAAGGAAATCGAGGGACATTTCAAAAGAGAGTATGAGCTCTTTGATCAGAGCTCGAGAGGTACATTCTAGAGATAAAATTGAGAAGTCATGAATGTCAACATAGGATTTGATACAGGAGAATAAATGGGATTTCAAAGGGTTTAAAATAGAGCACACAGAGGATGAATTTAGAAATGTGAGGCAAAGGTCACCAGTATCACATGAGACATACTTATACTAAAAATATTATCTGATGTTTATCTGAATTTTAAGTATGTTCTATATTTTACTTTGTTAAGTCCAGAAATCCTCCCTACATAAGCAAACAGCAAATGATCCCTTGACTAAAAATGTAGAGTCATCCATATGATGAGTCACTTGCCCAAGACTTACAGATTTGCTGTCATTTGCTGTCAGAAGATCTGGATTGGACCTCTAGCTCTCCCCCTTTCTGTGCCACATTTTTAGTACTTTTCATCATGCATGTATTGAAATGACTTTGAAAATATGTTTGTAAGAGAAAAGATATTAATCAGCTCATGTACATACATACAATATACTTTGTTCTTGAAGGAACAGCAAGGTGATAAAGATTGCTTTGCTTGTAGGCCAACAATATTTTTTTGGTTTTTCACAATAATATTATAAGCATCAGACATGGTGATATCTAGATACTTCGGTAGTGGGAGATTTGTAATATAAACAGGCAGATGTGGCTGCTGACTGGCCTCAGTCCCCTGAATATCCATTTTCAGCCCTAAACTGGAAAAAAAATCATTCTTTTATTTATCCTGCATTTAAACATATTTACTCGACATTTATTCTCTCCTGGCCCTCTAGAAAGGACTAGGGAGTTAGAAACAGGGAAACTCAATCCCACTGGAGGATACAGGTAAGCCTTATAGAGTTGCATGAGAAGCAGTTACAAAAATGAATATTTTTTTGTAAAATACAGAGATTATACAAATTAAATTCTCTGATAACTTTTCAATAACCTCCTAAATAGTCTTCCTTTCCCCACTCTCCTTAACCAAACTTATGTACCAAACAACCTTCAATAGCATAGACACACCCAGGTTACCCTCTTAGTTAAAAATATTTGATGGCTTATGAGAACCATCACCTATGAAGTTCAAACTTTGTAATGAAACAGAAAAAGCCACTCACAAACTAAGCTAATATTTTCTTTTCAGACTCGTTTGCTACCATGCCTTGGCACTAGGTGCTGCCTCTCCCTGCTATTCCACCCCTAATGAGCTCCTTTTCATCCTCTAAGGCCCCTTTTAATTATCTCTTCTTCTGTGAATCCCTTCCTCAGTCCTTCAAGGCAGAAGGAATTGATTCTTTCACACTCCTTCTACATACCGTGCTATTGTATTTTATACAGTTCTCTAATAATTTCTCTGTGTATCCTTCTTCCTGAATACAAGAGTACTGTATAAAAGGAGTGCATAGAGTTTATTTAAACACACCAGGGACTAACATGGAGGCTAGTTCAAAAAAGTTCTCAATTAATGTATGTTGAATTAAATATATTTATATATATTTACTGCATAAAAGTCCAAATAAGTAGGCAAATTATACTTGATAGATGCTAAACATATATGTAAACAAACATACATCTTGTATGTATATATCTCATATATATATTCTAAGATAAAATAAGATACAAGCTTGGTAACTATATGCTGAATTGAGTCTATGAGTATATCTTAATTATCATCACTATCACAGCTAGCATTTATTGATCATTTACTATGTGCCAAACTCTTTGTTTTGTGTTTCACATGAATTCTCATTTCATTATCACAATAGTGATTCTAAGGTAGATACTGTCATTATCCCATGTTTGCAAAGAAGGAAAGCTAGACTCAAAGTGGTGAAGTAAATCATCTGTAGTTTTATACTTATTGAATGGAAGAGTTGAATTTCACATCTAGACCTATCTTTTGACTCTAAAGCCTGTGTTCCTTCTAGTAACAGTCCATGGATAGATTCATACACACACAGTTGCAGACAGATGGATATATAGAGCAAGCCAAAGAGAGACAAATGCACATATGTCATATATAATATTTATAGGAATGAATATACATACACCATAAACACTTACCTATTGAATATGAACATATTGTGAGTATATATAATTGTATGAATGTATATCTATAAATGTATATAGAATAAACATCTCTATTTTCAAAGTGCATCCTTTATTCACAGACCTAGCATTTTTTTACCGAAAAACTTCCACTGAATCAATGAGCAAATTTGTAACTGCATTGTCCAATATAAGTATATTTTTATATACACATACATTTATTTGTCTTTTTAATGACTACACATAGAGGATATAAGAGAGAGTCCTCAGGTTAAGAAATCTACAGCAACTCTCTCTTAGTATGCTTGCTGGCAACAGCTGCTAATCCCCATGTGGGAGAGAGGTGTGGACCACCATCAGTAAGTGTTAATTTGTCAGTCTAGTTGGGACAAGGATACTATTATAAAGCTTTGTTCTCTGAAAAAATATACAATCACAGCTGGAATTCAGGCACTTGCTTTCATCACAAAAGCAAGGATTTGCAACAAAAATGTCTTTTTGTTTTTGGTTCTCTTTTGGCTGCTCCTTCCTTTATTCCCCAGCCTGTGGGCAGTTGACTCTGCATCTATTCTTTCAAATATGCTTACCTAGCAAGGTACACACTTGAACCTGGCACTGTCAATTTGCAATCCCCCCTACCTTCTTTGCTCCTGAGTAAGCCTTTGAAAGTTTCCAGATCCCTCTGAAGTAAGCAAAAAGCACTGCTGTCCTTTCCAAGAAGGGTTTTGATGTCTGAAGAACATAAAACATAACCAGGATTCTGCTACTTGCCATTGGGTGACCTGGGCAAGTCTCTTAGCCCCTATGTTCTTCAGTTTTTCCATCTTTAAAATGGAAATCATCACACTTGCATAATAGATTTTTTGTGAAGATTAAATGAAAGTGTCAATATGTGAATGATGCAATGAGTACAAGTGGTCCAGAGAACCCAGTCAAATGGAAGAAAATAAACCAGCAACAGTGATGATATTGGAAGAGATCATCAATAGTCAGGAGATGCTAACAAATTGCAGGATGATGGAGCATAGGTGAAAGTCTGTTGGTGAATGAAACAGACCAGGGATGAGAACAAAGTATGAGGACCAGGCATCTGTGGAGGAGAGACTAGTTTCCCTGGAAGAGCTCACGAAAACAGTTGTAAAACACGCCTAAACAGTAGTAGTCCAAATCAGAGTTAGAAATCCAAAAAAGATGTTTCAAGATGAAAGAAAGGAGTTCAACCAACAGACAGAATGACTCAAGAGCTAGATGATATTAGTGAAGTGGTACATCTGGCCAATGCTCCTTCTCTCACTAAAAATTAAGACAATTAGAAACTCCTATAAAATATTGTAACAAAACCCCACACATTTATGCAATGTTTCCTATGCGTCAGGCACTGTGCTAAGTCCTGTGCATGCATCTCACTGAATTCTCACCATACTACATACTTGGTACCGTTTTCATGCACATTTACCAGATGAAGAGGGTGAAGCATAGACAGCCAAGCTGCCCAAGGACCCAGAGCTGGCATCAGACTCAGGACAAGAACCTGTGTAATCTACCCTGTAGCCCATGCTCTTCATTCCAGTATTGAATTCCTTCCACAGAGGACATGACTGGTTTCTACAGACAGAGCCCATGTGGCATGTCATGATTTTTAGCTGTTGGTGGAAGATAGTAAAAGATAGACCTTTGACCTGCATGGAAGGAACTTTTTCAAGTGGCACAGGTGGAGTGATAGTTGACCCAAAAAGAAAATACGATCAAAACACAAACACTTGGCAGTGAGGGACATTTATGTTGTCAAATAATACATGTATATTGGATTTTACTTTTCATGTCAGTCTAAAGACACAATATAGAAAGTGTGAATATGGTTACCAAAATACAGATGTCATCAGCTTTGGTGGGATGAAAGAAAAGAAGTCATCCCAGAAGATGGGAACAAGAAGGTGAGAAGGAAGCAGGAGGCACACAACGTTGGGAGAGGTGAGGGGGTTCTTGAGAGACTATCTGAAGTAAATGAAAGAAGAAAGGTCAAACTATTTGACTTAAGTGAACACAACTGAGACGTTGAACAATTAGCTGTAAAAATTAGGCTGAGGTAATGGAGTTATGGAAATGTAGATAAACTTTCCACATAAGAAATCAATAGATGTATTGAATCAAGAAAAACTTGTCTAGTTGTATTATTTGGACTTAGAATAGCAATTACCAGAAATATTGATTAAATGCTTAAAAATATGGGAAGTAGAACAGAGTCATGGAGAGTACAGAGAGCAGGGGGACCAGAGAACTCGTACGTAATTGTCTAAGTCACACAGCTTACATGTGTGCATGTGTTTATACATATATATGTGTATGTACATATATATATACTTATATATGTATATACACTCTCATACATATTTACACATATAATCCTAATGTATATATCATCCATTAATTATTCAATTAAAAATTAAGTGGGGAAATCATTAAAAGGCATAACACATGAAAGCTCCTGCCCATATATTTCTTCATTCAAATATCCTGACATCATGATGAAACCCTTAATTTTCTTCTCATGTTGGAAATAAGATAACAAAGAGCTCAGTTTTGAACCCAAGTGCGTTTGACTCTACACCCTGTGCTATTAACCATGACACTATATATTATAAACTCTTGATTTCCTCTGTTTTTGCCTCATTTATTTTCTACACCATTTTGCCATCCTGAAGCTAACTCATTGTCTGGCTTCATATCTAAGTATTTATTAGTCCATCTTTCAATTTAGTTTTGTGAGTCTGCTTTCTGATAAGGGTTTTGGCAAGAGTCTAGTTCCAAGATACCCGTATAAACTCTTTTTTAAATTAATATTTCATTGAGGTAACATTGGTTTATAACACTATATGTTTCACATATAAACAAAATGTTTCCATTACACTTAAAAATAAATCAAATTTAAATAAAGTCCCTACGTCAGCCTTTATGAAGGTCCCTCTATCTCTTTAAACTCCTCTCACACCACTCTTCACTCTCTATATTTCAGCAGCATCAGCTTCATACTTCCCAAATACTCCAATTTACTCTGATCTTGTTGACCTTACCTAGAATTCTCTTCCCACAGACGTTTATGTGGCTGGCTCTTTCTTTAGTTCAGGTCTTGTTTAAAATTAACCGTCTTCGAGAGGCTTCCCTTGACTACTCCATCTCAAGTAGCAATTCTCAAACACAATCATCCTTTTCTTTATTCCATTATATTGTTTCTCTGTAAATGATATTTTTTATCATTTATGTGCTGTTGTCCTCCTCTGCCTTGTAATATCCAAGGATGCGTGACCTTGTCTGCATTCTTGTTTAACAAGAATCTAGAACAATTCCTCTATAACCCCCAGAACTTAGAGCAGTGCCTCTATAAATATTTGCCATGTGAAGACCTCTGAATATGTGTTGAATGAATTAATAAACAAACTACTCACATCCAGTGGAATGATGGATATGATTTTTTTTTTTTTTTTTTTTTGCGGTACGTGGGCCTCTCACTGTTGTGGCCTCTCCCGTTGTGGAGCACAGGATCCGGGCGCGCAGGCTCAGCGGCCATGGCTAATGGGCCCAGCCACTCCGTGGCATGTGGGATCTTCCCAGACCGGGGCACGAACCCGTGTCCCCTGCATCAGCAGGCGGACTCTCAACCACTGCACCACCAGGGAAGCCCGGATATGATTTTTTTAACAAACAAGCAGATCAACATCACCAAGAAAAATCAGCATCAACATCAACACCATCACCTTTCTAGCTTTCTTCTAAAAAGCTATCTCTGACAACTGACCCACAATCTGCTTCCCTGTAACAGCAGCCAGGGGTGATAGTCCTTCAAGGAACTGGACATTCCCTATAGGGTAATAAACATTTCTCAGTAAGAACCATCATCATCAAAGACTGCAAACCCTGCCTCCAGCAAATCCTGCAGCTGACATTGATCTATGAGCAAATTAAAGAAATTCATAAATGCAACAGCAATTCAACTCTCATTTCTCTGCAAGGCTTTCTTTTCTTTATTCCTTCTTTTTTTCTCTTTTCTCTTCCTCTATCTCTCTCTATCCCCTTTCCCCTCCTTCCTTCTTTCCTTCCTTCCTCCCTCCCTCCCTCTCCTTCCTTCCTTCCTTCCTTCCTTTCTTTTCTCTTTCTTTCTTTCCTTCTTTTTTTCCTTCCTTCCTTCTTTCTTTCTTTCTTTCTTTCTCTTTCTTTCCCTTCTTCCTTTCCTTTCCTCCTTTCTTTTACCTCTTTCTTTCTTTTTTTGTAACTGCAATGTTACATTATATAAATCATGCCTGTGATTCCATTCAGCAACGTGCATATTTATACTTCCCAAATGAGAATAGCATCACCATGTTCACTTTGCCAAGAACAAGATTCAAGATTGAAGATGCTAGGAGCTACTACTCTTTTCAAGATGGGGATTGCCAGCCATATTTTTTTAAAAAATAGATCTTTATTGGAGTATAATTGCTTCAAAATACTGTGTTAGTTTCTGTTGTACACAAAAGTGAATCGGCCATATGCATACATATGTCCCCATATCCCCTCCTTCTTAAGACTCCCACCCATCCTCCCTATCCCACCCCTCTAGGTCATTGCAAAGCACTGAGCTGATCTCCCTGTGCTATGCTGCTGCTTCCCACTAGCTATCTATTTTACATTTGGTAGTATATATGTGTCAATGCTATTCTCACTTCGCCCCAGCTTCCCCCTCCCACCCAAGTCCTCAAGTCCATTCTCTATGTCTACATCTTTATTCCTGCCCTGCAACTAGGTTCATCAGTACCTTTTTTTTTTTTTTTAGATTCCATATATATGCGTTAGCATATGATATTTGTTTTTCTCTTTCTGACTTACTTCACTCTGTATCACAGACTCTAGGTCCACCACCTCACTACAAATAACTCAGTTTCATTTCTTTTTATGGCTGAGTAATATTCCATTGTATATATGTGCCACATCTTCTTTATCCATTCATCTGTCACTGGACATTTAGGTTGGTTCCATGTTCTGCCTATTGTAAATAGTGCTGCAATGAAAACTGTGGTACATGTCTCTTTTTGAATTATGGTTTTCTCAGGGTATATGCCTAGTAATGGGATTGCTGGGGCACATGGTAGTTCTATTTTTAGTTCAAATCCTCGTTCCTCTGTTTCCTCCTGTGTGATCTTAAGTAAACAAATATACTTTGGTTTATCAGTTTCCACATCCATAAAATGGGAATATTAATACCTCAAACTATTCTTGAGAGAGTTAGATGTGAGAATATTATCCACCATAGTACTAGTCATGGCATCCTATATATATTTCATACAGCCCTCACAATACTGTCACAAACACTCTGGGTGATGGATTTTACCATCTGTTGTATAAATGAGGCAGCAGAGGTTCAGAGTAGTTAAGGGACAGTTCTAAGCAGTACAGTCAGAATTTGAACCCAAGCCTTTTTTAGTGATTCTGCAGTCCAGGTTCTGAATGCTACTTCCCTTTGCAGAGGGGACCTCTGAGTGAAAGCAAAGGTGCTGCCTCCCTCCACTGGTCCCCACGCTGAGCACGGCCCCCTGGTAAGTGATGGAGTGACTACGTATTTATAATCCCATAGTTATGGCCTGTAGTTAGTGAATTCAGAAGACATACAAACAAACAAACCCACTGCTGACACTGCTTTCATAATTGAGGACAAGAAGTTAATTGGGGGCTTCCCTGGTGGCGCAGTGGTTGGGAGTCCACCTGCCGATGCAGGGGACATGGGTTAGTGCCCCAGTCTGGGGGAATCCCACATGCCGTGGAGCGGCTGGGCCCGTGAGCCATGGCCACTGAGCCTGTGTGTCCGGAGCCTGTGCTCCGCAACGGGAGAGGCCACAACAGTGAGAGGCCCGTGTACCACAAAAAAAAAAAAAAAAATTAGTTGGAAAGTAGAAGCTTTGACACAGATCATCCCAATTATGGCAAAATAAGCACTTGAATATATTTTATTTACTTTATGTGAAATTCTCTTTTTCAATGAAAAGGATTTCCCTATGGCCATATTATTTTTTATCTGTATTGAAACAACACAGAAGAAAGAAAAGATATGGTGCGAAGATCCAGGGGCCAAATTGTGTTAGATGACAGTGCCATCCAAAAATCCTCCCTTTTTCTCTACTTACCCAATCCATCTCAAAAGCTGCTACTTCTCTGTTCTAAACCTCTTCAGAATCCAAGCCCTTCTTCTCACATCCACAGTAATTATTTAATCCTCCAAATAAATTTTAACTACTATGTAACTCCTCTGCTTGCCTCTCACTGGAGCCCATTTAGTCCTTTTGCCATTGAAACACAGGTAATTTTTCTCAAAGACAAAACTGACCATGTCACTGATTTACTTGCAAGCCTTGAGGAGGTCCAGTTGTGGAAATGATGGAAAGCAAATTCCTTAGGAAGGCAAAAGAAGACTCTAGGTTTTGTCTCAACATACTTTTTCCTGCCTGTCTCACACTTCTACCCTTAATATTCAACACTCCAGCAGCATCCAACTCTGTGTTCCCAGGACATATGAGGTAATTTCACATCTTCATGACTTGGCCATACTCCAATTTGCCTGGGATATATAGGTAATCTTGCTCAATTGTGTATACTATTATTTATCTTGCAGGACATATCTTAAATGCCACTCATTTAACTTTCCCAGGAGAATCCATCAATACTTTCTTTATATGACTATCTCATTTGTTATATATCATAGATACAGTACTTAACAGTACTCCAATGTGATTGTTTGTTTACACATTTATTGCTCCAAGGAGAGTGGACTCCTTGGGGCAGAGATAATGTCTTATGTATGTTTGTACCCCTGACAGATAGGACAGGGTCAGGCACAGAGTAGATCTCACCAATAAATACCTTGGACATGAATAAATATTTAAGGGTAGAAGATTGTTTCCAGCATACGACCAGACAATTTAATGACTGTGTATAATACACCAGACCCTGTGCTAAACTTTGGGGATACAACTGGGAACCAGCCAGCCATAATCTCAAATTTCACTGAGCTTAAATGCTAAAATTCTCACAAAAATGCACCCTTCCAGAGTTACTCATTAGATGATAGTTTTGGTGAATTTGCAGAAGCAACAGATCAGAAGCTGATGTGTAACAGAACAAATCTGATCCTGGGTTACAATGTTGTCTCCACCCACAAAGCAGTAGCAGAACCATATAAACAATTTACCTATCTGCTACCCTTTGAGAGACCTGGGAGTGGCTAGAAAAGGTCTATTTCTTGACCAGAGTCATGGTTACAAGCATGCTCACCTTGTAATAGCTTATTAAGCTGTATATTGGGTTTATTGTTTTCTATATCTGTGATACATTTTACACTAAAAGTGTTAAAAAATGAAGAAAATCAAAAACAAACAAAAATTTCCAGATAGTGAGTGGAGAGTCACTTTAAAAATTTCAGAGAGGACAGAGAGTATGAGAAATAAAACAAAAACCAAAACACAAAAGTGAACAAATTTTGGAAGATGTTTCTAACCATGTTTATGTCTTAGAGCACAGAATAACATTTATGAAATATGCCAGGGTAAATAGATAAAATTGTGGTCTGGAGTTCCACTTACTCCAGGTTTTCCAATTACTCAGAAGGCCAATGTCTTAGACCACCTGTGAGTTATTTGTAGCACAGCAGTTGAACATTTTTCTCATAGGACCTAGGGCTGTGCAAGAAATGAAGCTCGAGATTACAGACTGGGGGTGAGTTTCACTACTAATTGAATGACTTTTCTAACATTGCTTTGTAGGGTCAAGGAAAGAAATATATCTCTCATTCAGAAGTGCAGGACTCATCCTTCTACTGAGCACTCAAAACTCATGTTAATTTCCATTTCAAACTGCCCCTTTCTCCCTTGAATTTGCCCAGTCTGATCTTCCAACACCCTTGTATTTCTTATTGAAACAATCTGGAAGCAGAAACAGGTAGGATTCTGGGATGGTAGCTATTAAGGACTAGCATCAAAAAGAGAGCCTGTGGAGAGAAAGAGTTTGAAGAAACATCAATAGATGGGGTTCATAAGTGAAAGGTTTCAGAGTAAATAGGGCTTAGAGAATGGATGAAGGTTTTAGAGAATAATAGGGAGAGATGGAGGGAGGGCACAAGGGAAGAAGAACGGAAAGAAGGATGGAGAGAAGGAAGAAAGGAAGAATGTATAAAGACTATTCCTCTGTGACTGTAGAGATGTTGATATACCACCTCTAAAGAATAAGGTAGATTTCGGTTCCATCTCAGCTTTCCCCTTAGCTGCTTCTGTTACTTTGGAAAAATTACCCAAGCTCTCTGATCTTTGGTTTCCATCTGAAGACTGGATATAGCTATAGCATTTTATTACATTTTTGTTGATGTTAAAAATCATGGTATATTTGTAATGCTTAATGCAGTGTACTTTAGACATATTAGTTTCTATCACTATTTTGTTCCTTCTACACAAATTGACAAAATCCTAATTTATAGTAACTGCTCAAAGTTGTATAAATCATTAGATGAATGAGTGAATGAAAAGATGCATTTACATATGTGGTAGTCCAAGAGTATCATCCTAGTAAGACTATGCAGGTCATTTCATGAAGTGAGAGGGGTGATGGAAAACTTAATGCCAAGATGTCTTTGTTTTTCAACCCTGGGCAAAGGACAGAGAGAGCATGGACAGATACATCCCACTTATAATTGAGTGTAGCCTGATGTACCAGCTATCTTCTCTGATCTTCCCCTCAATAGGTTAAAGCTCTAGTGACTGTAGTTTGACTGAGTCCATCTCTTCTATCTCGTGGGAAAGGAACTGGAGGTTAGGAAGGTGCTCTGCGTCCTTTATGAAGAGTTTGTGGCAGAGACAGCGCTGGATTCAAAGATCAACACCTTCAAGTGTGTAACATGTTTACGATGCCACAGAATAAAGCCAAACTAGGATAAAGTATCTCTTTCTGAAAGTGTGGGAATACATATAATTAGATGGTGTTAGACCTAGAAGGAACTTTAGAAATTATCTAGAGTTCTAGGCAAATTTTCAAACTTGAATACCTGTTAGAATCACCTGGGTAACTTTTGAAAAGTCATAAACCTCATACTACAAGAAATGAATTAGAATCTCTGAGGGTAAGGCTTAGGTATAGGTAAATTCAATACATGCCTAAGTATTTTTTTTAACTTTTTACATGAACTTTTCAGCCATATACAAAAGTTGAGATAATCGTATAATGTATTGCTTAATTTACCAGTTGTTGACATTTTACCAGTCTTGTTTAATCTATCATTACTACTCAAATTTTTTTTTGCTAGATTATTTTAAAGAAAATCCAAGGGATAATATAATTTTATCCATGAATATTTTAGTGCAAATCTCTAACTGTCAAGGAACTTTTAAGATATAATCATTACGCTATGTATCATCTCACAAAACTAACAATAGTGACCAGGTGATTCTACTGTACAGCCAAGTTTCAGATACGCAGATGGAGCCTAAACCTTCTTTTTTATAGATGAGGCTACTGAAACTCAGAGAAGCCATGTACTATAAAGTAGACAATATGTCTAAAACTAGTATTTAGGCCTCCTGACTCTTACTTAATTGCTGAAGAAATGATTGTAGCAAGGAAAAGTCCCTAGTCATTAAAAAAATATTTTAAAAGAAGATAATTAGCTCCTGAAAAATTAAACATCAGCAATGAAGAGAACAAAGGTATCAAGAATATCCCAATGGGATGGCAAAGAAAATGACAATGATGGGAATGTGATAAAGGGCATAATAGGACAGGGTAGTAAGGTGTAAATGAGAAAACTTCTCTTTGAATCCTGCCTCTGCCTCATACCATGCCATTTTACAACATTCTTTTAGTTGCTCTGAGCCTCAGTTTCCTCTTCTGTGAAATAGAGTTGAAAATACTTGGCTTCATTTGGTGTTCTGAAGACAATATGGATTCATGGAATGTGATATGCACTTAACAAGAGTTAAGTTGTGTGTTCTGGCTCCAAGAAAGGTAGGTTAAATATTTGAGAATCTTGGTTTGGTAGAATAACTCCAGTCTCCTTTTTTACTACCACCTAATAAGTTGCCCATCTATTGCTCCCAGAATAAAATAGAAATCAGAAAATAGAATACCTGTCAGAAATATCATCCTATAGTGAATCTTTGGTCTCAAAGTCCGCTGTGAAAACCAGTGATGGTACATTGGAGAAGATGGAGTATTGAGGGTTTCTTTGTTATGGAGCCAGGAACTGAGGCAAAATACAGATTTCAAGAAAGGAAAAATATTACAGAACTGCCAAGTGAGATAGTCAAGTACAAATATTACTAATGACTATGTATTAGCACAAGCATCTAAATGCTGATTTGGATTTGTCCACTAAATACAACTGTTTGCTAATTGAATTCTTTAGAGTATGTCTTGACTTTGTTCCTTACCAGTCCTGTAAAGTAATGTTATTAGGAAAATTATAGAACCTCTCCACATTTTAGTTTTCCTTTGTAAATCTTTACAAACATAGAGATTTCTAAAAATTTTAAAAGATCATGCATATTAAGTGCTTAACACTATACCTTCTCTTTTATAAGCATTGAGTAATTAGTAATCATCACTGTTATTTAGAAAGACTTAAGGACTTGGTGACTTTGAACTTGATTACCTGGCAGGAGACAAAATCTAATTGAAAGATCGTAGAACTGAGATCTCAGAACCTTGGCTCTACCACTAACTTGCCTATGTAGCAACAGCAGGACCATTTCTAACACAATTTCATCATCTCTCAAGAAGTAAAGATTTTTTTTTTTTGCCTTGCCTACCTGAACAAGAGAGAGAACAGGTGTGAAGCACAGTTCAAATACAAGGTATGATCAACAATGGAACAAATAAATATTAGATAATTTAAAACTCTAGAGTTAAAAGAAAATTTCACAAACATTTTTCACACCATGGATGCCTTGGCCTCGAGGGCTCATCCCTCTGGTTTTTTCCTATTTTAAGGCCTTCTCTTAAAAGCCTTCCTTGGCCACTCCTCTCCCCTGTTCACCACAACAAACATCTGCCAGGTTCTGTTAGGAGTCTCTCCTTAACTATTCCTTAATGCTCTGTGTAAATCAATGTTAATACACTTGTGGCAGGACATAATAATTATTTTTTTGTAGATTTGTCTCCTTCGATAGTACATGAGCTCTTTGAGGGTAGAAACCATAATATGGAGACGTGATGGAGTGTAGTGTTTAACAACCTGGGCTATGTGGTCAGATGCTCTAGGTTCAATTCCTAGCTCTACCCACTTCAGCAAGATACTACTTAAATTCTCTATGCCTCAGTTTCCCCATCTGAAAAGGAGGATAATTAGAGTAACTACTTCATAGGGTTATTGTGAGGATTTGATGGCTTAATAATGCATATAAAGCACTCAAAACAGTGGCTGACAGGTAGTAGATTGCTCAATGAATGTTAACTGTTAGTATAATTTACATACTAAATACCCAGGTGTCTCCAGAGCACATCAAAGGACCTGGTACATAGGAAAAAAAGCTTGGCAAATGTTGACTTCTTCTCCCCCCCAAAATGAAGTTTCTTCAGGACAAGTGCAAAAAAAAAAAAAAAAAAGTATCTCTATCTCTATATCTATCTACCTACCTATCTACCAATCTATCTATCTCCAGGCTCCTTAAATGAGCATTACTTTACAATGTCTTTACAAGTCTTTGGAATGTCACACTTTTATTAAATTACTCGGGGAGCACAATGAAATAGAATACTTGAGTGTTCAAACCTACGTAAATAAGGTCGTTTCCACCAACTTTGAGCCCTCCTTCCTCTAATAAATCCCATACACCCTTAGTTGGATGTCCAGGACAAGATAGGCAAAATTATCAGAAATCCTTTATAAAATTCTTAGAAGATGAAGCAACCCTGAATTATTCAAGGGGAGTCAATCATCATGTCCTCAAGGGTTTGCTAAGACATAAATGCAAATGAACAGGCTTTATTCAATTAATAAATTAATTAAGAATATTACTAGAAAAAATAATTCATATAAAGGGAATCTGGCATTTGATAAAAATGTACAGGTAACGTTTAGACTTACCAAATTTGACCCAGAAGAACTGTACATGATAGAAATAATGTCCACAGAGAAAACTCACAATGATAGATGAAAACATCAATAAGATTGGATAGGGATGAGAAAGCAGAAAAAAAATTAATTGATCCCATTGGAAATAACATGAACAACATTGGGATATGTTATAAATTTCTGAGTTACACCGATTAGATTAATTTCATATAGCAGACCATAGAAAAATCCCCCCCACCAGATGAAAAAAATGATCCCACGTAAACCCTCCAAAAAATTAATTAAATAAAATATCTGGACATGAAGAGGACATTCTAAATTTTGTGATACCTGTAGCAGAAGTCTTAAACTGCCAGATTTTGTGTCATATCTGGTCTTTGGATGTATCCTGTGGTCAGCACTGTGTTTAAGAAAAATTAAAACCCCCAAAGTAAGAGTAATTACTTACAAATCAGGAGTTTTCATGTCAAAGACTAGGTCTAAACCTAGTTCTCTCTTGAAACATCTCTTCTAGAGCTTCTGAACTTCTGTTATCACAGGTAACAATTGGCTGATGTAGAGCATCATCAGAGCTTTCTAGAGCTTTCTACAATATGCACCTGGCAGGCATCACTCAATTACGCAACACACCTGGCCCCAGTAAGCATTTGGGTTTATGAACTCTAATCCAAGCCCTTGAGAGAACACAATGCCAGGAGACATTCTGACCCAGCCCCGAAAACCTCTTCTTTTCACAGGAGATTAGTTATGTGAACTTGGGGAAGACATGCACATTTTCAGAAATCCAGTTTCCTGATCTGCAGCCTAATCCATGGCATTGTTAGGAGGGTCAAAAGACATATGTATAAAAATATCAGATATTTCCTAGCTCATAATAGATGCTTATGAAACAACAACCATGATAATGACAGTTAACTGAGCAACTGTGTCTACGAACAGTTGTTACGTTTAAGTGGAGAAAGAGAAACAAATATACCTTACTGTGCATAGTTTCACTTGTGAGTTGAAACTTCATAACCTAAATTTATTTTGAGAAAGAACTGAAATTATAAAAGATAGAATTTCTAACTAGAGCTGTAAGTCAAATTGAAGGGTTGGGATTTGTAAACTTTATTATGATGGTGGGATGTTAGACTTCTTATTTACAACAGAAATCATTTACATCTCAAGTGCAAAATGAGATTGGCAAAGTCAAATCCCTTTATTTTGGATTTACTGCATGATTGGTAAACTTGTTCCTCTGCTTATACACATATATTTTTTCCTATGCAATGCACATAAATTTTGGATGTTTCAGGATTTTCATGTATGTTTTATAATCAATCATGTACTTTCAAAAATTGTGACTAGCTCTGATCCCTAAAAAATGCTTATAAATCCTAGTCTACTTCTTCCATTTAACAGGAAAGATTTATACGTAATAAATATATTTCCTACTCTGGTTTGGTAGAAGTGTGACTTTATAAATACAAACAGCGAGAATATTTCTTTAAGCTCCTTCAGCTTATAGGTCTGAATCTTGCCTGGGAATGTGACACACCAATCCAGAAGGAGTTTCCTCTTTAGAAAACCCAAACCTCTTCCCTTCCTTAGCTAATAATACCTTGTTTCTTTAGGAAGCTGCAAGAGAAAAAACAACAATAATAATCATCCTACTGTTTGTAATTACTTTATAAGATAGTGCACTGACTTTATAAGAAAGTTCACTAGATGGACAGTTGTTATGAGAACTAGGTTTAAAGTACAGTTCTGTTACATATTAGCTGGGCAGTTCTCACCAAGGCACTGCCACTTTCTTATCTTCATCTTTAAGTCCAGAGGGCTGGACCACCGCATTTCTGAGGACCCTTCTAGGATTAACCATGTCGGAATCAATGATGCTACCATCTGTGCCCGACTCCTACAATGACTGGGTCTTTCTAGAGCCGTTCTAGTTGTCCAAGTCTTTTGCTATTCCTCAATAACAAGACCCATGAAATTTATTTCCTTTCAAATAGATTTTGTGCCTAACCACACATGTTACATGAAGTAATCCGCCATTTCTTGCCATATTCAGCCAGCCAGCTAACCAGCCAGCTGTTCATCCATCCTCCCATTCATCCAGGCCTTCGTTCATTCCCCAGCCAGTCAGTCATTCAACAAAGATCATTTGAACAATCACCATATATAAGGATGTCAGTAAAGCTTTCTTGGGAGGTATTGTGTAAGATCTAAACTTACATGAAATATATTTCTCATGTAATATATTCTCTTAGAGAACAGAGGAGAAGCTCTTGAGATTTCCTGGTAGAAATTTTGGGGTCAGATATATCTGGGTTAAAACTACAGCTCAGCCCCAGTCCTGTCAAGGTAAAATGACACTAATAATATCAGATATTACTTCCATCGAAATCCTTCTCATAAAAGACCTTCCCTCGGGCTTCCCTGGTGGCGCAGTTGAGAGTCCGCCTGCCGATGGAGGGGACACGGGTTCGTGGCCCGGTCTGGGAAGATCCCACATGCCGCGGAGTGGCTAGGCCCGTGAGACATGGATGCTGAGCCTGCGCGTCCGGAGCCTGTGCTCCGCAACGGGAGATGCCACAATAGTGAGAGGCCTGCGTACCACAAAAAAAAAAAAAGACCTTCCCTCTCCCTCCAGACAGCTACCTTTAGGGCACAAGTCACCAGCCTCCTCTTTTCCTTCTTAGGACGCCAGTCTCCTGACTGCTATGTGTAACAACAATCTGTTTTTCTTTTCAGCACAAAGGATCCTTTATCTTGGCTCTCCTCATAAGACCTCATATTTTGAAATATTATATGCATTTATCAGTGGATGGGATAATATCTATTAGTGGAATGATATTTAGAGAGATTTTTCATGTCAATAATTTTACTAGGGGCCTTCTCTCTATTATCTCACTATATCCTGACAATAATCTTTCACAGTAGATATTATCATCCCTATTTAATGGATGAGAAAACTATGATTTGGAAAGGTTAGGTCACTTTCTCATGGATACAGACTCAGATACAGACCTACTCCCATCTTCTGGCTCCAAAGTTGAGGCTTGTTCTAAAATAATTCATTTTCTAGAATTATTACTAGAACAGTAGAATGCACCACTAACCTGTAATCCTGGTATAGATGTGACAACCAATATTTTCTAATGTAAGAAAATTTCCCAGGTCACACTGTTAGTAAATTTTAGAGCTAGTATGGTAGAATAGTAGACATCCTTCTATACCAAGTTCCACCTCTGATTTTTAAGGCCCACTGTAAGCTGAGATTCCCTGACCTTTTTCCTTTCACTTCTCTCCATGAGTCGGCCTCCTCAGCTTAACGGGTCACTCCAAACTCATTCCCAAATCTCTCCAGGTTGTCGTTCATTTATTTCTCCACTTAGAATGCTATCCTGATGACAACAACAAACTGCTACAAGTTTTCTGCGAATTTACTACATGGAGCAATTTACATGCATTATCTAAAGCTCACAACAGTCCTTTCTGTCAGATATCATTATCTCCATGTGTCAAATGAGGAAACTGAAGAAATTGAGGGAGGTGGAATAATTTGCCCAAAGTAAAAAGAGTTCAGAATCAGGGCTTAATTTCAGGTCTCTCTGAATCTATATGCCATTATTGTAAATGGTAAACACCATCCTATTGTCTCACCAGGGAAAGCCCAAATCTCAGTCAAAAATGGGGTGCAACAGGAATAGTGTGATTTGGTGTTGTTACCAAGGCTGTTGCCTCAGAACCATACCCCTGTCCCTCCCTGCAGGTGAACTTGCAGAAAACCTCAACTAACCATACCCTCTAGCTATGCTCACCTCACAAGAACAAGAGAATCTAACCATAGGAAAACAGGTGCAAACTGGTTCAGCTCCAAGAGTGGGACAACCTGTGCCCTGCAGCTCATAACCTCCTCATTACAGTAGTAAGATCTCTGCTTGTTTGTGCCACGATGGTTAAATCCACTTCCGACTCAGATGCTAAAGGACCATAGGAGGGCAGAAGAGAGGTGGCACCCCAGTCTCAGGAAGAACACCACTTTTCTCAGAAAACCAATACTTATGCCTCCCCCTCATTAACTTTGCCTTTAAAATCTTGCCTTGATCACCCACCCGTGAGAAGTTGATTTGTGAAGTAAGTTCCCGTTTCTCCATTCTCTGGCCATTGGATAAGGCTTTTGCTGTTTCAGTCTCAGCATGGGTTTCATTACTGGCTGTGCAAGCCTGATTGAAAAAAGAACCTTCCAGCCAGATGGGTGGCTTTGACCTGGGCTAGGACCCTGGAGAAGGTCTTGGTGACTAATTTGGTAATGGTATAGTATTAGCATCCATTTCTGATGGGCATGGTATGTCTCCTAATGGCAAACAACCATTTTGAGAGGATCAAAAACATTTTATATAACACAATGGTTTGTGGCACAGGCTTCAAATACATAAATAGATGTACAGTATATCTGGTATATAAATGTCATGGTAGGGGCAGGGGTTATTAGAAAAAATAGTGCCTAAAAAGGCTCCTGTGGGAGAAAGTGACAGTGGAAATAAAAAGTTGAGAAACACTCTGTTAAGCAAATGTGAGTTCATAATTTAGCTCCAAAATAATTTGTTCAAAGAATATTAAGCAGCAAAATGAGCCCTGTGGTCAGCAGTGGTTTCGTAAAGATGCTTAAATTTTGTCATCAGGCTGATTATTATAATGATTTTTGACAAAAGCCAAAAGCATAACACTAAACAATTTCTCAGAGAGAGGGCTTTATGGGTGACAAACAACCCAGGTAGGTTGTTTTCTGGTAACTTAATTTAAGCACAGAACAACACATAGAGGGAGGGGTGAACTGCATGTCCCTTGGCTACTTAATCACATATTTGTGGTTTCAATCAGGATTTTAGCAAAGAATAATGGTCAATGTTGCTATCTGGTGAGATATCTGGATCCAGATACCCATCTTCCTAATTAGGTATTTGAAGACTGGGAGGCTTTTCTAGTGTACTTCTGAGATCACTGACACATTCAATACATAGTCATAAAACTTCTGCTTTGCTTTGTCAACTGTCCCATTCCCCCTAGGCACATATTAGAAACTCAAAGACAAAGAGGATACAGTCTCTGAGGTTGAGAAGCTCTCCGTCTAAAGGACTCCTTCTGGAAGACTAGTGATGAAGCTTCATAACAGGGCTCTCAAACGTACTATTCCTTCTGCCCCAAAGTGATGTTCACACTTAACTTCTCCTCTGGTGAATTCCTTTTCATCTTTAAGGACTCAATTTAAAAATGATCTCCATAGGAAAGGAAAGCATTGCCTGACTCCCTCCAGCCAAGTCTAAAGTAAATGTCTCTGTAATGCTGCATGTAACACAATTTCATTTGTATTTACTTGTTAATTATAGATTTCATCAATGATCTATAGGCTGTGAGGACAGAACCTATTCGTAGTCACCTTGGAATCAGTACAATGACTAGTTTATTATGAGACTTAACCATTTGGTGATTGTGTCCTGTTGATTGGTTGACAGCAAAGTAGAGCCAATTTAATAAGCTTTTTTTTTTAAACTATCCATGCATCACACACTGTGTTAGGCACTCCAGAAACAAAGCAGTAGAAGATTGGTGCCTTTTTCCCCAAGTCTTCATGCATTAGTTTAATAAGCGCCAGACACAAAGAAGAGAAAGAATCTCTCAGAAGGTAGATTATTTTTGTAATAATTCACACTTTAAAAAGTGTTATAATGGCCAGTATCACATCTGGGTTAAATAATAAGCTGCTACATAATGTAATAAATGACTTATTCTCATCTCACAGTTAAACAATCTGAGGCTGAGACAGAATACATGTCCTGCCCATTATCACATGAGGCAAACAGCCTGCAAGATCTTGGTGCTTCTCAGGACTCAGATCTCGGAGATCTTCCAACTCCTTGATTCACTAAGAAAGCACTTTGATTCAAAGCCAGAGTGAAGGCTACTGTGAACCTGGAGAGAAAGTGTATCTATCACTGGACTTGCGGAGTTTTCCTGCATGAAAGATATTCATTTTAAATGTGTCCTAGGGTGTCAATAAGAACTATATAATTGATCAAGTATTTGGGGGGTGAAGTGACTAAACATCATCCCAAAAGAAAGCTTAGGACCAGAGAATTATCGTGCTTTGGCTTCTCCTGACAAGGTGTATAAATCAGCACTGGATGTGCCCGTCTTGCTTGGGGAAATTTCAGCTTTATAAATAAAAACCCTAATCGGGGTGGCTGCTGACCAGTCTTTGCTGCCAGCTCATGATTTAAGTTCCTCGTCCATCAGCCTTAGGAAACTTTCCCGTTGCTGCATGTTGAATAGCTTTTATTCTTTTAAAGAAAATGTTAATATGTATTATAAAACAACAAAAACTTTCAATTGCACATTCACTTAGAACATCTGGAAAATGTAAAAAAATATAAAGAAAAAAATTTAAATCTTTCATAATTTTGCTTCTCAGAAATAAGATCCATTAATATTTGAGAATAATTATTTTTATAATTGAGATCATTGAATGCATGAGTTTGTATCTTGCTTTTCTTTTACTTAATAATAAATAAGAACATTTTCATTTGCGATTGTAAACTTTTTTATAGAAAATGCACTGGCTTTATATTCCATAATGTGAGAAATCACTGTTTAACTTATTTTCTATTTGGAAAATGTATTGGTATTTTCTTTTCATTTTTTACTTTTATTTCATACAGTGATGAGTGTCTTAGTGTCCAGAGATTTTTTCCCTTTGTTCTGGATTTATGCCCTGCATTCCTTCAACAAACAAATAGGGAACATCTATCATAAGCAGGGCTATGTTAGGCATGGGAAACACAATGAGAAGCAAAAAGACATGTTATATGGAGCTTACACATTCTGCGGCAAATATCAACCAGTGAACAGACTCTAGTATAAAAGTGTCAGAATAGAAATGTAGAGGATTCTTCAGGAATGCAAAGACAGGAAACTAACTCAGAAGTGAAGTTAATGATAAGGCTTCCTGGAGTAAGTGGCATTGAAAGACATGAAGAACATACAGGATAGTGGGTGAGGGGGTAGGGGGAGGGGGGAATAAATTTGGAGTTTGGGATTAACATACACACTGCTATATGTAAAATAGATAACCAACAAGGACCTATACTCAATATCTAGTAATAACCTATAATGGAAAAGAACCTGAAAAAGAATATTTATGTGTGTGGGTATATATAATATATATATATATATATATACACACATACATGTGTTTGTATATATATGTACACATATATGTATAACTGAATCACTTTGCTGTACACTTGAAACTAACACAGCATTATAAATCAACTATACTTCAATTTAAAAAAAAAAGGAAGATTATAAGTAAACAGAGAAAGAAAAGCCTAGTTTAGAGATCGAAAATGGTGTGTGCATGGCTCCTTTGGGGATTTGAAGGATATTTATTAAGTCTGGAACCTAGAAATCAAGGTGAGAAATGAGACTGATGAGGCTAAAGAATTAACAAGCACAAGATGATAACAAGTTTAAGATTTTGTTTGAGATATTGACCTTCACCCTGAGGGCAATGTGGAACTATTGAGGGATTTTCGACAAGAAGTGATATTGTGAGATTTCTGTAAGGTAATACTCCCAGAAGCCAAATTACCAGGACAAAGATAATGCCTTTCAGGCTCTTGAAATACATTGGAAAAACATTTTCCACAATGAAATGCTCTCCTTCCACTGGCATCGTATGAGAAAGCCCATTTGTTGTTGGCATAACACTCTTTCCCACTTGTTGTAAAATATTTATGTTCTAAGTACTACTCTAGGTGGTGCTTTACATGATTTTACTTTATGAAGCCTTACAACAATCCTTTAGAACTGAGTATATTACTCCCATTTAATAGAATTTCTTAAGATTACAAAGAAAGGATGATTTTCTCACAGTCATAGAAGAAATAAATGGTTGGACTGAGATTCAAACTTAAATAACACTGGATCTTAGGGTCTGCCTTTTCTCTTAGTATGCTTCAATACCTCCCAGTGCATTTTAGATACACATAATCCCCATGGAATGTGATGCCAGCACCCATTATGTGGCCTAGGTTTTATTTATGTAAAGTAAGCACTTCATAGAATTTTCTGGAATTTGACTTACCTTAGGGAAGCCATTTATTAGGAAAGAAGAACAGCAAAGGTTAGATGATGGTGAACGGTTTAGCTTCAAGTAGGTGGTTTATTTACACAAGACTCCATATCTCACTGTTATCACTACAGAACAATCTGTCTCCTCCAGATTAATGTTAGCAATGGATCAGATGCTACGATCTGGCAGAGCTCCTGACTTCAGGATACAATACAAGTAAATAACCTAAACTTAGAAGGAGACTTCCTCCTCAATGACATGAGGTTGGAATAGGAGAGATCCCTTTATCTCTGTAGGCCTTGCTCTGGATTTATATGTGTATATGTGTATATACATATACACACACAACTGTGTGAATTACTCCATGCTTGCAGGCTTCCTACAACACAATATAGTGCTTCCCGTTACTGTTAACTTTCAGTCAAGAGAGGGAGGTTTGGGCTTCCCTGGTGGCGCAGTGGTTGAGGGTCCGCCTGCCGATGCAGGGGACACGGATTCGTGCCCCGGTCCAGGAAGATCCCACATGCCGTGGAGCGGCTGGGCCTGTGAGCCATGGCCGCTGAGCCTGAGCGTCTGGAGCCTGTGCTCTGCAACAGGAGAGGCCACAACAGTGAGAGGCCCGCATACCACAAAAAAAAGAGAGAGAGGCTTGGGCAGTCTTAGAGAGTGAAGGCTAGCCATGGCTTCAACATCTGCAAATAACTACTTTCTTCCCAGTTTTGTTGCACTTATGTGCATTAAACTCAGTCCACTGAGGATTCAGAAATAAATTTTATACAGAAGATAGAAAGGTTTTGCAAGGTGTATGGAATTATTTCCCAAGGCAGATACTGAAAGGAGCAATGATATAGGTCCACTGAATAAGGCAAGAATGCTTCCTCTCTTACCAGCTCTGTGACCTTTGGTAACTCAGGCTCTTGAAATGTCAGTTTCCTTTTTTTGTCCAATGATAACAATAATAATACCTAATGCAGTTGTGATGAGTGAATGATCTGATAGGCAAAAAGGAAATCCCCTTTTATCAAAAATGAAGGGTTATCCAAAAAGATTTAAAATTATTGAAACATATTCAGTTATATCCCTTAGATATTTATCAATTTTTTCAATTATTTATTCAGTTACTCAAAATATAGTTTTAAATTTTATTTTATGGAATTGAGAAAACCATCCCAATGGAATAGTGTAAAAAAAAAAAACAAGAACAAACAAACAAACAAAAATGAAAAAAGAAAAACACTATTTTGCTAGCATCAAAGGCCATGAATTTGGGTGCAGACTTTACTGCTGTGGGACTTTGTAATTTACCTTCTCTTGAGCCTCAGCTTTCTCATCTTTAACTTGGGTATTTTAAAAGCTCCTCACAGGGCTTTTAGGATCATTAACTGGCACTTTCTAGGTAGATTGTTTTGTAATATTTTATCCCCTTTCAGGCCCTTTTTTTTTTTTTTAATACACTGGGAGTTCAATGCGGGCAGAGGGAAGGGACATGGCTATATCTTTAGTTCTAAGGATTAGAGGAGGAAAGAGGTCAGGAAGCAGGATAACCTTCCCAGCCCCTAAGAAACAGGCAAGTCCTTCAGGCTGGCAATTCAGGGTCAGGCCCCAGGGTTGATTTGTACTCCCCTTGGAGCATAATGACAGTGGCCACAGATGGAGTTCATGGACCAAAAGGCAGCTCACGGAGGCATGGAGCTGACCATGTTTACTCAGACCACAGAGGCTGTGAAGCATCAGGCTTCCTCCTGAGATGGCGATGCAGGATAGCCACTACAGCTGCAGACTTTACAGAATGTTAGCTTTGAAAGGCAATTTTGAGGTCACATAACCCATCTCTCTCATTGCCACACTTCAGAGGCTGGCTCCAGAGCTCCTTTCTTTAAGCTTAGAAGAACCTCTGCCACCATCCCTTCTTAGGTAGTAGCTCTTCAGCCCTTCAGGTGAGACCTGCCAGGACAGTTATATAACTTTGAATGTATGTCCTGAATAAATGTGCCTGTGCTGGACCTTGCTTCTACATCAATTCCATCAACTCTTTTCCTCTCATTCTGATTTTCACACAAAGGCTTGAGGATTCCTACTGCTCAAGCCCCTGTCTATATTATCCTCTTGTCTTTGGATTATACTGAGTTTCTATAATTTTCAAAGCTGTTATCTCTATATCAGTGCTGAAAGCTAGACTATATCATCTCCTATGTGTCACATGAGATCAACACATACGAGACAGCTGAAGCCACCAGAACTAATGAAGACATCTTACTCTGAACATAAAACATATAAGCTATATACTTTCTATTAAAATAACTGAAGAGGACAGAGCTATGTATGTCTGAGCCCATTTATAGAGAAATCTCCTTCACATATATGAATTATTATTGTTAATATCTCCTCCACTCTTCCATAGAGAGGGAATGAAAAAATTTAACTTAAACAATGGCAAAAGTTTTCAACTGGTTGAACCCCCTTTGAATATGTTGCTATAGTTGACAACTACATCTACTATTACACTATCAAAAGAAGGTCAAGAATTTTGGTACCATTATGGCAGAAATCAGCAAACTATGGTCCATGGGATAAATTTAGCTTGCCAGCTGTTCTTATAAATAAAGTTTTGTTGGAACACAGTAATGTTTATTTACTATTGTCTGTGACATCTTTTGCACTACAGTGGCCGAGTTGAGTAATTGTCACAGAGTCCATATGGCTTGGAAAGCCAAATTATCTGTCCTTTTACAGACAAAATTGGTGAAATCCTGCATTATGGTAAAGAGAACATATAGGATCCAAATTATCAGAGTGCATCCAACTGTGACCTGCTAATACAACTATTTCTGTTAAGTTTCTGAGACATTAGGAACTCAATATATGTATTAAAACAATGTGAGCTCTTTTTACGTATTTTCAATTTTTTTGCTCTAGGCAATTGACTTACTATAACCCTTAAACCTAATTTAAGAATCTTCAAAGACATGGAATATAATTAAACAAAACACCCCAAAACACCTCAACTCTGAAACAGAACTGAATCCTTGACTCTTTAGAGAACATTTCAAGGTCATAATGATAAATATAGATTTTTCACTGTCCTGCTCACACATGGAAAGGCCTAGCAATATGATAAAGATGGAGAGTGTTGGATACCCTTTTTTACACCAGAATGACATTTGAAAGTGGCTCATCTAGAAATTGGAATTGTGACCCTACAAATGTTTATTTAATGAGAGTTTAAATATTTGGTTATTTCTCTGTCTTTCTCTTGTGACTGAGTTCCTTAAGAAGAGGGACTCTATTTTGTCTTGGTTTCATTTTCAGCTTCCTCAAAATCTAGCACAGTGTCTGACACTGAGTAGATCCTCAGTTAATTTTGATTAAACTCAACTGAATAAGTAGTATTTCCCAAATATAACTGACACTACTCATTGGCTAACCTCACTGTCCTAGAGAATGGTAAAAGATTACCAACATCTCCTGTAGCGATGGTGGGCCATGTGACACAACTTGGTTAATGACACATAAGTAATGTTGGATTGGGGAGTTTCTGGGAATCTTCTGTTTATCTGTTAACAGGGACAGACTTAGCTGGAAGTGTCCCTTCTTACCTTCTTGCCTTCAACACAGAAATGATATCTGTTGCTGGGGAAACTAGTTTGAGAATGTGAGACAATTAGCTAATATGTTATAAATAATGGAATAGAAAGAAAAAAGGAATGTGGGCATTTAATGGAACCCCTGTCCCAGCCCTAGACTCTCTATACCCAGATTACTTGTTATATTAAAAAAGAAAAACCCCTGCTTGTTTAAGCCTTTGTTACTTTGAATATCTATTACTTTCAGCCAAAAACATACTTTATTGTTTCTACAATCTTAGTGGCAAGATCATCAGTCATGAAATTAGCTGGATTTACAACTGTCAAGAACAATTTCATTGAGAAACCTTGTGGTGGCCAGTGACAATGCTAGTTGTCATTAACAAGGAAATCTTATTCTAGCAGGCATTTTTAAAAAATCATATTTTATTTTATTTTTCCAGCTTTAATAAGTAATAATTGACAAACATAATTGTGTATATTTGAAGTGTACAGTGTCATGCTTTGATATATTTATATATTGTGAGATGACTGCCACAATCAAGTTAACACATCCATCACCTCACATAGTTAATGTGTGTGTGTGTGTGTGTGTGTGTGTGTGTGTGTGTGTGTGTGTGTGTGTGGTAAGAATGCTTAAGATCTACTCAGCAAATTTCAAGTATAAAATACAGTACTATTGGGCTTCCCTGGTGGCGCAGTGGTTGAGAGTCCGCCTGCCGATGCAGGGGACACGGATTCATGCCCCGGTCTGGGAGGATCCCACATGCCGTGGAGCGGCTGGGGCCATGAGCCATGGCCGCTGAGCCTGTGCGTCCGGAGCCTGTGCTCCGCAACAGGAGAGGCCACAACAGTGAGAGGCCTGCATACCGCCAAAAAAAAATAATAATAAAATAAAATAATATCTGAAGAATATTCCAAAAAAAATACAGTACTATTAACTATAATTGCCATGCTGTACATTAGATCCTTACAACTTCTTCATCGTATAACTGAAAATTTGTACCCCTTAGCCAACATCTTGAAGGAAAATAATGAAGAAGAGAAATAAGATTTTTGATCATCTACTACTGCATTTCAAAGATTCCATTTGGTCCTCTGTATTTGTACACTTATTAAATCTACATGATGATACTCTAAGATGGTATCATTAGCCCATATTATAGATGAGTACAGAGAGGTCAAGAAATGCATTTAAAGCCATACACTTAGAAAGCAACAAAGGTACAATTCAAAACAAATTCTGTATGCCTCTAAAATCCATATTAGTTTTAAAATATCATGCTCTTTTTCAAATATATTAGCTGTTGTTTATTCCTAGATTATCCATAAACTATTGGAGAAACAAACCAAAATAAAATATCCTTTGGGGAGAAAAATCCGTTCCTTCTCCAGAAATCATATATTGGCTTCTAAATCCAGGACACTGGGACTTCAACCACTGAACCTCTCAGATTTGACTGATATCATTAGTTAAAGGCTTTTTGTTTTTGTTTTCTAACAGGAATCTTATAACCTAGTGAGTCATGAAGACAGATAAAACATCAGCCAAAATTTGATGTACAACATAAAATAAAATATATGGAAGATAGAAACTTTTGTGTATCTTATCTCCTTGTCATATATAAAGAGAATGAAACCATCAGTTGTACCAGCTTCAGATTCAGCGATGCTGCTGCTCTGGACTGAATTATGTCTCCTCCAAATTCATATGTTGAAGCTCTACCCTCTAATGGGATGGTATTTAGAGATGGAGCCTTTGGGAAATAATTAGGTTTAGATGAAGTCATGAAGGTGATGTCCTTACAATGAGATTAGTGCCCTTATAAAAGAGATACCAGAGAGCTTTCCCTCTCTTGCTCTTTCCTCACCATATGAGGAAACAGCAAAAAGGCAAGGTAGTAACCTGCAAGTCAGGAAGAGAGCTTTCACCAGAAAGCAACTATGTTGGCACCTTGATATTTCTCCAGAATGTGAGAAAATAAATTTTTGTTGTTTAAGCCACCCAGTCTATGTTATTTTGTTATGGCAGCCAGAACTAAGACAGATCTCCTTTTAGATAGCAGACATATCTCTTCTACTTTATTTTGTTTGTTTGTTTTCAGCAAACAGAAGAGGAAACAGAATCACCACATGTGTTCTTAACGCTACTATACCCATTTTCGGAAGGCCAGTTTTGAACCCATGTTTCAGAAGTTGATTTAGGGGAAAACAAAACAAAACAAAATACACATCAAACAAAGCATTGTGGATATATGGACTAGTACAACCTTTCCCCAGAAGCAATATGTATTTCCTGGTGTCTGTTTACTGTCACCTTTATCTCCTCATTTCAGCTTGTTAGCAAGTGGTGCACCATGATTTATTTTATTGGGGCTCAAAGTTTTAGTTGTGTTGTCATTCACTTTCAGCTCTGGGTTCCCCTTGGCAGTGGAGAAGGAAATCTCTCTTAACTGCAAATATATCATGTTATACTTCCACTAAAAGAAAGATGGTGGAGGAAGAGAATAGAAAGTTGTTTTCATTTTATAAGTCAAAACCCAAAATTTATGTTGGAAGTTGAGTTTAGTTAGATTTTCCAATATCTGTTCTCTTCTGTTTCTAAAGAAATAGACAAAAAGTGGTTGGACTGTGATTAACAAAGGGTGATGAAACAATCTTAAGGCTTCAAAAGGCTAATGTTGGGATACTTGTAGTTGCTAGTTATATTTGGTGTTAAGGGATAATCTTTAAAATTCAACTGAATTTTCTTTGTAGTGGTAAGAATTTCAAAGAATGAAATTCTAGACCCTAAAATCCTATCTTCAGTATGTTCAGGCAGATATCATTGTTACCCCATTTACAAGTAATTAAAATTAAGCCAAAGGACTTTGTATTACTTGGCCACGGTCATATCCCTAGTACCTGATGTATTCAAACTACAAATAAGGACTCTGGACTCCAGTTCTAGTGCTCTTTCCAATTTACTGTGTTGTCTGATAATGGTTGTTTTACTGGTGGTGGTAGTGGCAGGAAGACAATGATAAATAAACATGTTTTTAGCACCTACGCTATGTAGAGGTTCTTCATTAGACCCTATAGGTATGATGAAGACAGTTGTGTCTAAGAACATCCAAATACACATTTAGTAAAAATGAAAGAGCTTGACTCTGACTCAGTTAAATATTATTTTTGAACATCTAATTTGGCAAACTTGGTTTGCTCTTAGAGCAACTCATACTGAATGGAAACATCTCAGGATCAGAAAGAGCCCTAGAAGTGATCTTTCTCAAATAGTCATCTAGTATCTGCATTCCCTGGCAGGCAGCTAGAAGCATTCATTCTAGCTTCACCTGAAAATGTTTAGGGACAGAGAACTCCCTCTGCTTCTTCAATCTTTGGTTATATCTGACTGATATATATATATATATATTTTTTTCCTTAGTGTGTATTCTGCTGTCAGACTGTCTGGGATTACATACTGGCCTCATCAATTACTAATTATGTTATTTCAGGCAAAATTGCTTGAGCTTTTTATGTTTCAGTTTCCTCACTAGTGAAATGGAAATAATAATAGTATTTAACTTATAGTATTGTTTTGGGGCTAAATAATTAAATATATGAATAGCACTTAAAACACTGTATGCTATATGATAAGTGCTCAATAAAGGCTAATATATATACATATATATATACATATAAGTATAAATACTCTTTACCATAATAATAAAGTAATAAATTAATAAGGTTTGGCTATTAATAGTAGTGGTAGTAACAGTAGTAGCAGTAATAGTACTTGTAATAGTGATCATAGATTTCTTTCCCTATAGTGATAATCCTGGCTGTTGTCTGTTCTACTCTACAGGACCTGTACAGTTCACTTGCAAGTTTTTCTAATATATGATCCTAAAATATATGATTTCTTCTACTGGAGGCCATTGTTGCCTGTCTGAATCACTTTCTTAACATCACACAGACTGAGTTAGTCTCAGTACTGGAATGAGAATCAAACCTTGGCTCTCAGCTCAGGATTCTTCCCTGCATATCTGGTCTCTTGAACTTTAAAATTGGACCTTGCTCAATTATTTTCAAAGCATTAAATCAAATTTCTTCCTGGGTGCTATCTTTAATAATACTGGCTAAAATTGCAATTAAAATGAACATATATTGTAGCACTACAACCCAAATTTGTTACTTTCCTCATATTTTTCTTTTTTTGCTAGAAAAATGCTTTACTCAGTTTCTTCCCAATGCCAATATCTTACAAAATCATAGGACAAAATCACAACCAGGATATTGACATTGATACAGTCAAGATACAAAGCATTTCCATCATTTCTGTGGGCACCAGGATCCCTCAAGTTTTCATTTATTTATTTATTTTTTTTACACAGCAGGTTCTGATTAGTTATTTTATACATATTAGTGTATATATGTCAATCCCAATCTCCCAATTCATCCCACAACCACCCATCCCCCACTTTCCCCCCTTGGTGTCCATACGTTTGTTCTCCACATCTGTGTCTCTATTTCTGCCTTGCAAAACAATTCATCTGTACCATTTTCCTAGATTTCACATATATGTGTTAATATATGATATTTGCTTTTCTGTTTCTGACTCACTTCACTCTGTATGACAGTCTCTAGGTCCATCCGCATCTCTACAAATGACCCAATTTCATTCCTTTTTATGGCTGAGTAATATTCCATTGTATATATCTTTTTTATCCATTCATCTGTTGATGGGCATTTAGGCTGTTCCCATGACCTGGCTATTGTAAATAGTGCTGCAATGAACATTGGGGTGCATGTGTCTTTTTGAATTATGGTTTTCTCTGGGTATATGCCCAGTAGTGCGATTGCTGAGTCATATGATAATTCTATTTTTAGTTTTTTAAGGAACCTCCATACTGTGCTCCATAGTGGCTGTATCAATTTACATTTCCACCAACAGTGCAAGAGGGTTCCCTTTCCTCCACACCCTCTCCAGCATTTGCTGTTTGTAGGTTTTCTGACGAAGCCCATTCTAACCAGTGTGAGGTGATATGTCATTGTAGATTTGATTTGCATTTCTCTAATAATTAGTGATGTTGAGCAGATTTTCATGTGCTTCTTGGCCATCTGTACGTCTTCTTTGGAGAAATGTCTATTTAGGTCTTCTGCCCATTTTTGGATTGGGTTGTTTGTTTTTTTTAATACTGAGCTGCATGAGCTGTTTAGATATTTTGGAGAGTAATCCTTTGTCCGTTGATTCGTTTGCAAATATTTTCTCTCATTCTGAGGGTTGTCTTTTCATCTTGTTTGTAGTATCCTTTCCTGTGTAAAAGCTTTTAAGTTTCATTAGGTCCCATTTGTTTATTTTTGTTTTTATTTCCATCGCTCTAGGAGGTGGATCAAAAAAGATCTTGCTGTGATTTATGTCAAAGAGTGTCCTTCCCATATTTTCCTCTGAGACTTTTATAGTGTCTGGTCTTACCTTTAGGTCTTTAATCCATTTTGAGTTTATTTTTAAGTATGGTGTTAGGGAGTGTTCTAATGTCATTCTCTTACATGTAGCTGTCCAGTTTTCCCAGCACCATTTATTGAAGAGACTGTCTTTTCTCCATTGTATATCCTTGTCTCCTTTGTCATAGATTAGTTGACCATAGGTGTGTGGGTTTATCTCTGGGCTTTCTATCCTGTTCCATTGATCTATATATCTGTGTTTGTGCCGGTACCATATTGTCTTGATTACTGTAACTTCATAGTATAGTCTGAAGTCAGGAAGTCTGATTCCTCCAGCTCTGTTTTTTTCCCTCAAGATTGCTTTGGCTATTTGGGATCTTTTGTATTTCCATACAAATTTTAAGATTTTTTGTTCTGGTTCTGTAAAAAAATGCCATTGGTAATTTGATAGGGATTGCATTGAATCTGTAAACTGCTTTGGGAAGAATAGTCATTTTCACAATACTGATTCTTCCAATCCAAGAAAATAGTGTATCTCTCCATATTTTGGTGTCATCTTTGATTTGTTTCATCAGTGTCTTATAGTTTTCTGAGTACAGGCGTTTTACCTCCTTAGGTAGGTTTATTTCTAGGTATTTTATTCTTTTTGTTGCAGTGGTCAATGTGATTGTTTCTTTAATTTCTCTTTCTGATCATTCATTGTTAGTATATAGGGATGCAAGAGATTTCTGTGCATTAATTTTGTTTCCTGCAACTTAAGCAAATTCATTGATCAGCTCTAGTAGTTTTCTGGTGGCATCTTTAGGATTATCTATGTATAGTATCAAGTCATTTGCAAACAGTGACAGTTTTACTTCTTCTTTTCCAAGTTGGATTCCTTTTCTTTCCTTTTCTTCTCTGATGGCTGTGGTTAGGACTTCCAAAACTATGTTGAATAATAGTGGTGAGAGTGGACATTCTTGTCTTGTTCCTGATCTTAGAGGAAATTCTTTCAGTTTATCACCATTGAGAATGATGTTTGCTGTGGGTTTGTCATATATGGCCTTCATTATGTTGAGGTAGGTTCCCTCTATGGCCACTTTCTGAAGAGTTTTTAACATAAATGGGTGTTGAATTTTGTCAAAAATTTTTTCTGCATCTATTGAGATGATCATATGGTTTTTATTCCTCAATTTGTTAATATGGGGTATCACGTTGATTGACTTTTGTATATTGAAGAATCCTTGCATCCCTGGGATAAATCCCATTTGATCATGGTGTATGATCCTTTTAATGTGATGTTGGATTCTGTTTCCTAGTTTTTTTCTTGAGGATTTTTGCATCTATATTCATCAGTGATACTGGTCTCTAATTTTCTTTTTTTTGTAGTATCTTTGCCTGGTTTTGGTATCAGGGTAATGGTGGCATTGTAAAATGAGTTTTGGAGTGTTCCTTCCTCTAAAATTTTTTGGAAGAGTTTGAGAAGAATGGGTAGCTCTTCTCTAAATGTTTGGTAGAGTTCACCTGTGAAGCCATCTGGTCCTGGACTTTTGTTTGTTGGAAGACTTTTAATCACAGTTTCATTACTTGTGATTGGTCTGTTCATATTTTCTATTTCTTCCTGGTTCAGTCTTGGAAGGTTGTGCTTTCTAAGAATTTGTCCATTTCTGCCAGGTTGTCTATTTTATTGGCATAGAGTTGCTTTGTAGTAGTCTCTTATGATGCTTTGTATTTCTGCAGTGTCCATTGTAACTTCTCCTTTTTCATATCTAGTTTTATTGACTTGAGTCCTCTCCCTGTTTTTCTTGATGAGGCTGGCTAACGGTTTATCAATTTTTTTTATCTTCTCAAAGAACCAGCTTTTAGTTTTATTGATCTTTGCTATTGTTTCTTTTGTTTCTATTTCATTTATTTCTGCTCCAATCTTTATGATTTCTTTCCTTCTGCTAACTATGGGTTTTGTTTATTATTCTTTCTCTAGTTCTTTTAGGTGTAAGGTTAGATTTTTTGAGATTTTTCTTGTTTCTTGAGGTAGGATTGTATTGCTATAAACTTCCCTCTTAGAACTGCTTTTGCTGCATCCCATAAGTTTTGGATCATCGTGTTTTCATTGTCATTTGTCTGTAGGTGTTTTTTGATTTACTCTTTGATTTCTTCAGTGATTTTTTGGCTGTTTAGTAATGTATACTTTAGCCTCCATGTGTTTGTGTTTTTTATGTTTTTTCCCTGTATTTGATTTCTAATCTCATAGCATTGTCATCAGAAAAGATGCTTGATATGATTTCAATTTTCTTAAATTTGCTGAGGCTTGATTTGTGACCCAAGATGTGATCTATCCTGAAGAATGGTCCATGTGCACTTGAGAAAAAAATGTAATCTGTTGTTTTCTGATGGAATGTCCTATAAATATCAATGAAATCTGTCTGGTCTGTTGTGTCATTTAAAGCTTGTGTTTCCTTATTACTTTTCTGTCTGGATGATCTGTCCATTGGTGTAAGTGAGGTGTTAAAATCCCCCACTATTATTGTGTTACTGTCAATTTCCTCTTTTATAGCTGTTTGTTAGCATTTGCCTTATGTATTGAGGTGCTCCTATGTTGAGTGCATATATATTTATAATTGTTATATCTTCTTCTTGGATTGATCCCTTGATCATTATGTAGTGTCCTTCCTTGTCTCTTGTAACATTCTTTATTTTACAGTCTATTTTATCTGATATGAGTATTGCTACTCCAGCTTTCTTTTGATTTCCATTTGCATGGAATATCTTTTTCTATTCCCTCACTTTCAGTCTGTATGTATCCCTAGGTCTGAAATGGGTCTCTTGTAGATAGCATATATACAGGTCTTGTTTGTGTATCCATTCAGCAAGACTCTGTCTTTTGGTTGGAGCATTTAATCCATTCACATTTAAGGTAATTATTGATATGTATGTTCTTATTACCATTTTCTTAATTGTTTTGTTTTTTTAAATAAATTTATTTATTTTTTTTATTTATTTTTGGCTGTGTTGTGTCTTCATTGCTGTGTACGGGTTTTCTCTAGTTGCAGCAAGCAGAAGCTTCTCTTCATTGCGGAGCACAGGCTCTTGGTCTGTGGGCTTCCGTAGTTATGGTATGCAAGCTCAGTAGCTGTGGCTCGTGGGCTCTAGAGCATAGGCTCAGTAGTCATAATTCACGGGCTTAGTTCCTCCGCAGCATGTGGGATCTCCCTGAACCAGGGCATGAACCTGTGTCCCCTGCATTGGCAGGGAGATTCTTAGCCAGTGCTCCTCCAGGGAAGTCCCCTTGGGTTTGCTTTTGTGGGTCTTTTCTTTTCTTGTGTTTCCCACTTAGAGAAGTTCCTTTAGCATTTTTTGTAGAGCTGGTTTGGTTGTGCTGAATTCTCTTCGCTTTTGCTTGTCTGTAAAGCTTTTGATTTCTCTGTTGAATCTGAATGAGATCCTTGATGGGTAGAGTAATCTTGGTTGTAGGTTCTTCCCTTTCATCACTTTAAATATATTGTGCCACTCCCTTCTGGCCTGTAGACTTTCTCCTGAGAAATCAACTGTTAACCTTATGGGAGTTCCCTTGTATGTTATTTGTCATTTTTCCCTTGTTGCTTTTAATCATTTTTCTTTTGTCTTCAATTTTTGTCAGTTTGATTACTATGTGTCTCAGCATGTTTCTCCTTGGGTTTCTCCTGCCTGGGACTCTCTGTGCTTCCTGGACTTGGGTGGCTATTTCCTTTCCCATGTTAGGGAATTTTTTGACTATAATCTCTTCACATATTTTCTCTGGTCCATTCTCTCTCTCTTCTCCTTCTGGGACCCCTATAATGTGAATGTTGGTGTGTTTAATGTTGTCCCAGAGCTCTCTTAGGCTGTCTTCATTTCTTTTCATCCTTTTTTCTTTACTCTGTTCCAGGGCAGTGATTTCCACCATTCTGTCTTCCAGGTCACTTATGTATTATTTTGCCTCAATTATTCTGCTATTGATTCCTTCTAGTGTATTTTTCATTTCAGTTATTGTATTGTTCATCTTTGTTTTTTTGTTCTTTGCTTGTTCTAGGTCTTTTTTTTAACAGTTCTTTCATCTTCTCAATCTTTGCCTCCATTCTTTTTCTGAAGTCCTGGATCACCTTCACTATCATTATTCTGAATTCTTTTTCTGGAAGGGTGCCTATCTCCACTTCATTTAGTTGTGTTTCAGGGGTTTTATCTTGTTCCTTCATCTGGTACATAGTCCTCTGCCTTTTCATTTTGTCTATCTTTCTGTGAATGTAGTTTTCATTCTACAGGATGCAGGATTGTAGTTCTTCTTGCTTCTGCTGTCTGACTTCTTCTGAATGAGGCTATCTCAGAGGCTTGTGCAAGCTTCCTGATGGGAGGGACTGATGATGGGTAGAGCTGGGTGTTGCTCTGGTGGGCAGAGCTCAGTAAAAGTTTAAACTGCTTGTCTGCTGATGGGTGGGGCTGAGTTCCCTCCCTGTTGGTTGTTTGCCCTGAGGCGATCCAGCAATGGAGCCTTTTTGGTTGTGCTAATGGTGGACTATGGGAGGGCTCACCCCAAGGAGTACTTCCCAGAACTTCTATTGCCAGTGTGCTTGTCCCCACAGTTAGCCACAGCCGCCCCCCGCCTCTGCAGGAGACCCTTCAACACTAGCAGGTAAGTCTGGTTCAGTCTCCTGTGGGGTCACTGCTCCTTCCCCTGGGTCCTGATGTGCACACTACTTTGTGTGTGCTCTCCAAGAGTGGAGTCTCTGTTTCCCCCCAGTCCTGTCAAAGTACTGTGATCAAATCCCACTAGCCTTCAAAGTCTGATTCTCTGGGAATTCCTCCTCCTGTTGCTGGACTCTCAGGTTGAGAAGCCTGAGGTGGGGCTCAGAACCTTCCCTCCCATGGGTGGACTTCTATGGTAAAACTGTTTTCCAGTTTGTGAGTCACCCATCCAGTGGTTATGGTATTTGATTTTATTGTGATTGCACCTCTCCTACTGTTTCATTGCAGCTTCTCCTTTGTCTTTGGATGTGGGGTAACATTTTTGTGAGTTCCAGTGTCTTCTTGTCCATGATTGTTCAGCAATTAGTTGTGATTCCAGTGCTCTTGCAAGAGGGAGTGAGCACACCAGTACTTTCTTCATATTATGAGATCTTTTCATTTTAACCTACAAATAGTGGCCCAAGGAATGAAAAATGACTCTACTATTAAAAATGATATGCCACACTTTTCTATAATTTGAATGATTAGGTAACATTTCTAAAAATAATACTAATGCCATGTTAACATGAGCATATATTGAAAGGTTTTTGTTTTCCCTGTTGATATGGCAAACTAATGACAATGCTGTCACATGATCTGAGTGAAACCAGGATATCTAATTATCCTTCACATAGCCATAAATAAACAGAATGCTTGGCACTGATTTTAAAACAGGTTGGATTTCCATTTTGCAGAGATGCATTCCACTTTGCAGAGATCAGCCCATCCTGAGATAACTCTTTATACTGAATTGCTTTCCATGAGTGGCATGTGAGGTGTTCCATATGCAAGATGTATAGTTCATGATAACTCCATATTCAAAGAGACTTGGATGTCTTGTTCACTACCATATTCCCAGGAGCTAGAGCAGTAGTTGGCATGTGATTAGTTGATCAATAAGCATATGTTCAGTGAATCAAGAAATAAGTATCACTTCACAGATTTCTCTAATCATAGATGCCTTTTCCCTCAAGGTGTTGTACCTTCCAACCTCAACTTAATCTCTCAGGTGATTTCTAGTCTCCACAATAATCCTTTATAGAAACTTGCTCTCAGAGTTTTAATTCACAATGAGAAAGCAAGGTGTAATAACACCTTTAATTTATCTCATGTATTTGAAGATCTAATAATCATTTTTTAAATTTTTAAAAATTATTATTTTTTAATTTTTAATGACGTATACTTGATTTACAATGTTTCAGGTGTACAGCAAAGTGATTCAGTTGTATGTATATATCTATACCTATTCTTTTTCAGATTATTTTCCATTATAGGTTATTACAAGATATTGAATATAGTTCCCTGTCCTATCCAGTAGGACCTTTCTGTTATCTATTTTATGTATAGTAGTTTGTATCTGCTAATCCTAAACTCCCAATTTATCTCTCCCCATTTTTCCTCTTTAGTAACCATAAGGTTGTTTTCTACACCTGTGAGTCTATTTCTGTTTTATAAATAAGTTCATTTATATCATTTTTTCAGATTCTACATATAAGTGATATCATATGGTATTTGTCTTTGTCTGACTTACTTCACTTAGTATGATAATCTCTAGGTCTAATAATCATTTCTTGACTCTTCCCTGGGGCCCACAGAGCAGGCAGGCTAAGCCAAACCAGGCTCAACTTTGGGGTTCCCAGTGCCCAGTGGCTGAGTATGAGGTGAGGCAGCAGTGAGAGGCCTTCCTAGTTAAGGCAAACAGCTGATACCAAGCCTCTGAAATCCAGCAAGGAGCTCTGGCCCCCACCCAGACTTCCCCAGACAGGACCAGAGGACTCCTAGTTCTAGTCTGTACTGGCAGGCAGCTATTACCCCATGTTCTTCTCCTGTCCCAGGTCTGTCTCCCCTCCTTTTCTGGGGCATATAAACTAAAATGGATGGAACCTGGAGCTGACCAGGAGACCATAAAGGGCATGGCTATTTTCAGACGTGAAGACTGGGGTGCTTCTTGCCATAATGTTTAAGACACTTGAATAATTGCTGTTTGCACTTACAGCATGGTCAGACCATGTCACTACATTTCTATGCAAGGGGAGGGCAAGGCAGAATGGTGGTCATGGCTCTCACCTAACCTATTCAAAGATATTTTCCAGTTGATTAATCTATTTTCGTATTTATGAGGGAGTCTTAATACCATGAGTACACAGATGAATGAGAACATGTATTATTTCATCAGTCCTTATTCTCTACATACAATTCCTCTTTTCTTGTTTGTACAATCTGTTCTAGTAAAACTAAACTTGTTTCAGCTTCTAGCATATGTTATATTCGGTCTCATTTCTAGGTCTATGTGTACTCTTAGACATCTCTGCTTCTCTCCTTTCCTCTACCTTTAAAAGGAAGTCTTCCCTGATAGCCCTCAAACAGGTTAGGTGTTTCTCCCTGTACACTGAAGTACTTATTGCACTTTCCTTTAAGTGTTTGGAGCTTTCTTTCTATGTCTCTTCCTAGTATCCCTAGACTTTAAGTTCCATGAAGAAATTGACGATGTGTGTCTGTTTCCAAGTTCCCAGAATAAATCAATGAAAATATCCACTTAGAGGATACATGTATGTTGAACTTAGAGTATTGAAAACAAAAATCAAATTAGTATTTCAGTTTTACAGGTAAGGAAACCACAGCTCACAGAGATATGATAATGTCCTCAAGATCTGAAAGCCAACTGATGGAAAAACTAGAATAACCACTCTGAGTTCATTACTATCCACATAGTGCTCATCTTTCACACCACATTTCTCCTTTCCCAATACAGCTCTACTTTCATAAGGGCCAAGGACTTAGATCAAATGTTACAGCTCTAATGGTGGCAAAAGTTTAAGAACCAATTAAAAAGTAGAAGCCACAGATCTTTCCCTAGAGCTTATGATTTAAGAAATTTGCCAGAAATTCTTATGTGCATATCTGATCTTGAATTTATTCTATGCATAGACTTAAAGGTACCTTAAGAACCTACTTAAGATAATTACACTTGAGAACCTACTATGTGCCCTTCTACAAACTTCACATACATTAACTTACATGATTATCACACAACCCAGTAGAAATATTTTACTATTCACATTTTACAGATGAGAAAACTGAGATTAAGTTGAGCAATTTAACCAAGTACATTCATCTAGTAAATGGAGAAGGGTAGTAGAAACCCAAGTCTGTATTTAATGAAGTACATGATTTCATATATTTTGTATTGTTTTTCTTTTTCATTTATTCCAAAAAAATAGCATCCCTTGTTGTTCAGCTATATAACAGTTCTCATTTTTAAGAGGTGAGCTTTGTTTACTCCTTTGACACTTTAAAATAATCATGAACAGAAGGGAAACTAGAAAAACTCTTCTTTTTTGTTATATCCAAATATTAGTGGGTGTGCTTATGTTGCTGGGGCAGGGCAGTTGCAAATATTGCATTTATTTTAAAAATTTTAATCAGCAACTGATTGTTTTTGTCATTTAAGCTTCAATCCAGACTTCTCTGTGAAAGAGTGCTGTCCTCCTGATTTAGGCTGCCAAAGTCCACACAGTTTGGCCAACTAACAGGATTCTTTATTTAATTTTGTTTTGTGGCCTATGATATGAAAACAAGTGACCTTTATACCTTGTAACACTGAACTCGGACATCCTTTAATGTATTCCCTTCACTGCCTTGTATATAGGCAGAAAAGGCAAAATGTCTTCATACAAAGTTAAACTCCCCTCAGCCCGGATGTCAGCAGAAGCCCCTAAATTTTTTGAAGAGTAAATCAGTGTTCTCTAAAGCTTTAAGGCAGAGTAAATCCTCCATAGAGTCATAACTAAGTCTTCATCCATGTCTATGGACAGAAAATGTTGCCAATCCCCATAACATATCTCTGTTGTTCTTTAAGAGTTAACAGTGTCCTACTCCAGTGGTTTCAAAATATTGTTATGCCTTCATGCAACTTCTTGGATGTTACCAAACTGCTTCTCAAGGATACCAGTCTACCATTCAAACAGTGCACACAGCATGCACAGCATGATCAACTACCCTCACACACCCCTAAATGTCACTCTTGCTTTAACTTTTATTTTTGTACCTATTCAGTGACTGCAAAATTATGATATCCTCTGTGCCAGGCACTTGACAGGAAACTTCATTTGAGCTCGATGAGAAACAGACTCTGAGATGAGAATTCATGTGCAGGAAACTTATAAGTGATCAGTACCTGTGGGCAAGTAAAGAAAGTAGGATAGAGCTGAAAAAGGAGTTGAATTGTGATGCAGTTGTACTAAAGGCTTCCTTCCATTACATGGGGAATTCTCGAATTGGAATAGTCCTTCAGAGTTGTCCCACATTGAGGCAAATGAATAGATTTTAACTGACTCATTGGCCAGTCAATAGTGTAAGCTCTTCTCTGGGAATGGACGTGAGCTGAGCAAAGCAACCTTCTTCAGCTGAAGGCAATTTCCAGAGAGGGATTCAGTTGAGAGCCATCAGCTGCCACCATTTCCAGAACTTGGGGGGATGAGTGCCTTTATCAGGATGGGAGGAAATGGGCAGTCTGCCACAGCACCTACCAGAGCAAGTGCCAAATACTTATGGTACAAATGAATAACTGTAGATAAATTCAATTCATGCCTTCAGAGTCATTTGGGGGGACTGCTGTCTTATGCCATATGCAAAAAACAAACCAACCCCTGAATTTTAGCCTTAAAAAATCAAACACACTTTAAGTCATCACCAGAAAATGATTTATAATTTTACAAATCCTTCTAAAATATGTTGTCCAAACAACTATTGTACATCCACCTAAAGCTAAAATCCAAGAAGTTGAAAGAAAGGACAATAAAGTCTTTGTGAAAAATTGGGGCAAGATATACATCACTTTAAAACCAAAAGAAACATGCTACAGATACTGGCAATTTTTTTCTAGACTCATGGCAATGAAACTGCCTCCTTGCCTGGCACCTCATTAACCATCTGAAAATTCCCTCCCCGCCATTCCTGTGGTTGTTCTCCCAGCTCTACTTTGTCACTTCTAGATGGTACTAGATCGCCACCTCCTAATGGGCCCCCTTGTTTCTTATATAGGGGCTCATCCCCACCTTCAAGCAATTTTTCTCATTGTAGGATCATTTGATCTACAATTCAAATCAAAATTTATTACTCCCCTACTTAAACACCATATTACTTTCCTAAAATCCTTTGCATGGCAATCAAAACTTGAGCCAGTTCCTTTCTGCTTGTCTAATTTTTTCTTCCCTACATGTTCCATACATGCAACCACATTCATATACTACACTCTATCCTGAATGTGTTCATTTATTTAACATTTATATATTGTAACAAACATATATTGTGGGGTTAGGGACACAGGGAATAGTATAATAAATATGATACAGAACTGTACAAAGAGGTGTCCAGGGCAGGCAAACCTTTTCTTCTGCCTGGCATGCCCTTTCTCTCTGAATCAGGTAAATACTTATACATTCCTCAGTAAACCACAAACCTCAGTAAACCATATATAGTATACTCTATAAGTCTTCCTTTTTAAAAATCTCATCTGTCATACACCCAGCCAAGATAAGTGATTTCTCTTTCTTTTCTTGGGTCATTGCATTCCATGTCTGTATGTCTCTATACTATACTACATATTTCAAAAGTTTTTTAATTTAAAATATTTTTTATATATCAATGTTTTTATATATCACAAATATAAATAATGCATTGTATCTATGGATATATGTGTGTGTATACATACACTTATATGAATGTATATATATGTGGTGTGTGTATATACATATATATAAAGTATATATTCTGAAGCATTATGATAAATAGTTGTGAACCAACCATACTTAAGAACTACATCTACCTATGTGCTTAATTTCTGGACTATTTTTTCATTTTATCCCAGAGGTATCACTAGCCTGAAATTGTGTTTATAGTCATCTTCATTTTGTTACCATAATAAGTATATGTTCTTTTATTCTTTAGCAATATACCATTCGTTTGCATGAATTTTTATATTTGAACACATAACATAATCATATGATGTGTAATTATTTAGTAGTGAAAATGAGTAAAGTCTACACACAACACCATGGATGAATTTTAGCAACAAAATGTTGAATGAAAAAGCAAGCAGTAACAGACTACATATAGGATGGGGTTCATTACAATCTATTTTAATTATTTTTACATGTGTATATTCCTGCTGGACTACTAGTTCTTTGAGGATAAATCCATATGAAATTCATCTTTGTAATCTCCATCTTTCCCCAGCACCTAGCATGATGTTCAACACATCAGATGCAATCAATACATATTTGTTAAATTGAGTTGGACACATCAATTCATGTCTATTCTGACTTCTGATCATTGCTTGGATTCTGGGCTATCTGACATCTCCTGTTTTTATTTGACTCCTGATTTCAGTCTCCTTCCAAACCTGATATTGCCCCACATAATACATTTTGACATACCATCTATACATCTTTCTCTATGTGTGACTTTAGATCAGTCCTATTTATAGTTTTGCTACTCCAGTGATAGGACCAGCAGATAGAAGGAATCTCTGACCAATCTGTCATTTGAAGTATAGTACCCTTATCTGTTTGCCCTGCTTAATAGTGTAGAATGTGCAAAACTAGTATCACAGATACAGTTCCAAATATTCATAACAACTCAACATCAATGACCCTTCATTCCTAGTGTATCAAGCCTCTTAACAACAGAAATGGAAATGCAATTTTCCTTGGAAACTCCTTGGTATTACCACCCATCCAGAGTTTTCATAGGTTCCTAGAATAGCCCTATGACATTGAAAGGGAATGTGAAATTTCTTACCCCAACAGACCACCAAGGGTGAGAGTTGTTTCTATAGCACCACCATCATACATAATCTCTCAGTTTCAACGTGCATGTTTCCAAGGACACAGAGCTCATAGTGTCAAAGGTGGTCCTTCCATTATTGAATGATTCCAACTGGCCAAAATTCTCCCTTCCATTCAAGCAAGATATAACTGTCCTGAATTTTCCATTGTTATGTTGATTTTTTTTTTCTCCAGAAGGTAATGCAGTATAAAGAAAACAGTGAAGACTTCGAAGCTAGGCTTGTTTAAATCCCTGCTCCATGAGTGACCTTAGCCAACCCTCTTGGAATCCCACAGCCTCAGTTTTCTCATCTATAAATGAAGTAAAACAGCCACCCAAGAACATGCCTTAAAATATACTGGGTCCTCAATGAATGTCAGTCTCCTTTAATACAAATCACACACTCTTTCAAAAATAATAATGTCAAACTATGGTCACATCTACGGTCCTCGTGCTATAGTCACTTTTGTGTACTACCACTGTCTCCTTCTCACTCACTTTACCTAATGACTAATACTGTTAAATGAGGTCACTCCAGTCACAATATTTCTGTACCTCCACCATGGCCAGAAGCCTCCTCTACCAAGAAATCCAGGAAAGGAAAGTAGGAGGAAACTGTTCAATGATGCATGAAGGCACAGGACTGTGCATTAGAAGACAGCATTAAAAAACAGAATGTGCCACTTAATAGCTGTGTGTCCTAAGGCTAGTCATTTCACCCCCCAACCTCTCTTTCTTTATATATAATGAAGATAAAAATACCTGCATTTTGTGTCTATTTTGAGGGTTAAATGAGAAAAATCTATAAAACATTTCTTAGAAGTCTCCTAGCAACGTAGTAGAGGCTCAGGAAATTGTAGTTATTATTATTATTTAGTCCACTGACACTATATTCTCATCTGCTTAGAATATAAATAACTTAACATTTATTCTTATTATTCAAGCTCCCGTAGGCTTAGAGGACCACTCCTACCTTAAGTTATCTAAGAAAGTAGGGGCTTTATAAATTCCAGTGGGGCCAGTCCTATTTCCAACACATTGTGGAAGGATATCTGGAGAAGCAGAATCATTTGTTATTGGGCTGCCGGTTTTTTGCCACGAGTGATATTGTTTCTGCCACCTCATGGTGTAAACCTCATGAAGTAAAATATGCCCTCACTGTTTGAGTAGGTCTCTTCCCAACACTGAGAAGATGTGGAAGTAACTGCTTAGGATGTTGTCAGAGAGAAAAGAATGCTACTCCCCTCAAGAATATGGTCAACTGGGGTTATCTTGTGTCACCACATGCCTAGTCACAAGATCAGCTCCAACATAAATCATGTAACCTCCCTCTGAGAGTCTCCACAAAATGGAGACTGTTGAATTATATGATCTCTGGGGTCTTTTTTCATATTTATCACTTGTTGATTTTGTATATAAAACACTATGGAATATTCAAGTTTATATGCAAAAAAAGCTATTAGGTCACACAGCTGATGTACCAGCAATTCCAGAATTCAGCTTCTCCACGGTCATGATTGTGCCAATCACAATTAACATTGATTATTACAAACCTGATATTACTTCCATTGTAAAGTTGTTTATAACAGAATTTTATTTCTGGCTTTTGGGAATTTTGCCTCCCTGATAGATTAGAAACTGCTAAAAACAATGATCTTGTCTTACTCAATTTTGTTTACTCAGAAACCAGGATAGTTTTTGATCCCCTGTTTCTTCAACCATAAAATGGGAATAGTAATAATAAAAATAATCGTAATAATATAAGGCCTTCCTCACAGGATGGTTGTAATTAGCAAATGAGATAAAATATTAAAAAGTATTAGATATATCACAGATAAGTTATTACTTACATCCTAGGTATGCTAAGTTATACATTTGTCGAAGGGATCTCCCTTTTAATATTTTAAACTATAATCTCCTGCAGGCCAAAGATTAGATTTTTATCTCCTCAGCCTCTGGTTTCTGAGGTACTGCAAAGCTAATTGCTACTTAGTAAACTATATGAATAGATAATGACTAAATATGGATATTAAAATCATATTAATCTAGCTTCAGTTTAACTTTTGACATCAGTAAAAGGTTGGAAAAAATCAATATTTTAGCTATGGATTCAAAACAACTAAGTCACTAAAAGATGTCATTGAAATAATGTATAAATGTGGCTATCAATTTAGAATATGAGCAAAAATAACGATTCATTTTATGTATATGTATGCATTTATACTTATTGAGTATAAAGTAATAGCATGGCTCTACTCGTAGGAGGTATTGGTATCTACATTTCACAAACAACCAAGTGAGAATTTGAGAGGTTAAGAACATTGCCCAGGTTCACATAGCAAATTAGTGACCTAGTTTGGATGTAGCAATCCAGCATCCAAAATCCAGGTTTGAATGTAGCAATTACGGATTAATCAAACCATAATTTTCTCTAATATCAAAGATGAATTCTTTTTCATCCTTAATCTTCAACTTGCTTTTTATTCAATCTATACACTTAATTGCCAAAATTTTCAGGTTTTCTTTTATGAATTTAGGAGCTGTGCTTTATTTATGTTTTTATTTTCATTGTCCCTGGTATCCATGGGACATTTGATATTTTTAAGTGTCTTTTTCTCTTTTTCAGTAAATGAAGGATTACAGTGTGCGCTCTTTATGTACTCCTTGGCTATGATCCTTGTCCTTTTTCTGTACCATGGTCCTCATGTTGTATTACTCCACGCATTTTGCCTCCTATGCCATCATTCCTATTATATAGCCCTGCTAAGTCCTGCACTTATTATTCCAGATTTCACTGGATGATTGGAAAATCCTTTTGTTGACTCTAATCCCCAAAAGACTCTTTTCACCATTAATCAAGCTCCTTGTAAAATCCAATGTGCTCTCTCTCTCTCTACCTGGCTACACCCCAAAGCTCAGATAAGTCCTGACTCTTCCATAAATTCTCCTCAGATTTGGAGCCAGTGGTCATCTCTCTTCCACATCTACACCTTCACAAATATAGACCTGATAACTTGTGACTCTTAGCACTTTTTATATCTGCATCTATATCTGTATCCACATTTATATCCCATGACATCTTGGGCCAGATAATTCTATAATTCTCTGTTGGGGGACTGACTTCCCTGTGCGTTAGTGGATGTTTAACAACATCCTTGGCTTTTATTCAGTAGATGTCAGTAGCACACTCCCAGTTGTGACAACCAAAAATAGCTCTAGAAATTGCCGGATTCTCCCTGGAGAAACAAATGTCCCTCTCTCCCCCATTGGGAACCTCTGATTTAAGTCTTTATCCATATCCATATTCATACCTACATTTAAGCTGAGAAGGAGTATTGATAAATTTTTCTTCATCTATGTTAGGCACTAGGCCAATAGCATACGCTATCTGTTTTAATTTTTATAATGATCCTGAGTGGTACAATTAGCACCAATTTAGATGATCAAAAAGTACAGCTCAGAGAGATAAATAACTCACCACAGAATACGTTGCAGTATGTGAATTCTACCTGACAACGTAGGAAGGGCAGGATTCCTGCTCTTTTCACCTTACCTTTCTACCTCCTACAGGGCCTATTATGTTAGAGTTGTATCATAATAATAATTAATTGGTGAAGCAAAATGAAAATTCTTAGACTTATCATATGAGCTCTACATTCTCCCTGGGCTTCACATTTTCTGAATTTGCATTACCTATGAATCGTCTACCTATTCCTTAACCCTGCTATATTTATATTAAATATGTAAATGGGATATAATAGTATTACTTAAGTGCGTGACAACACAATTGCGTTAATCTTTCTGTCTTGACTTCAAGTTTTGACATCACAGTATAATGAAAAACGCATGAGCTTTCAGAATCAAAAAGATGTTAAATTTAAATTCTGACTCCATACCTAACTGGTTATGTGGCATTTACTTCAAAAATGAAACATTTCTGTGGTTGGTACAAAGAATATATAGATGAAAACCCCAATCCTGACTATCTAGAGACATATCCTCTAGTAAAGGGGAACAAAACTTGAAAAGAAATTAATTCAAATGCAGAGATATAACGTTAAAAGCATGTGCAAAGTACATAAATGGCAGAGAGGAGGGAAGGGTTAGCTCTCTCAGGTAAGGGCGGGGGAAACTTCCAGGAGAGTCAGTGCTCATAGTATGTGATAAGGGATTGACAGAGGCAAAAGACAAGCATCTTCAACCTTCTGAGTGTCAATTGCATGATTTGTACAATTAGGATAATTACATCTGCCTCATAAGATTGTTATGAATACTAAGTGAGGTAGGACTATGTTTATCATAGACTTGGACAGGTGGTAGACACATGATAAATATTGCCTTTTTTTCCATTTCCTTTAAAGGGCAAAGGCTGTGTCATTAATCATTTTTTATGGGTTACTTATTTTAAGGATATAGGGAATAAGAAGATGAAGAATTTTCATAGATTACAAAATTGGTTGAGTTCCTTCCTTCCTTCCTCAGATACTCAAAGAAAGTCTTCAGATTCTTTGTACATTAAAAATTTCCCAAGGAAGATGAGAAGGTTCTAAATTCCATTTCAAAATGTTGTACAGATATTTGTATCAGAAAAAAAGGCATCTTCCTCACAAGTCTTTCTATGACCTTTTTCCTTTCCTCTTAAAAAAAAAAAGAAAAGAAATGAAAAAAGGCAAAACTATACAACCTGAACACTCTACTGGGTTTGCTTTCTGTTCCACTCAGTGACAGCAAATACAAGAACAAAATAGAAAATTCTGAAAAGTAAAATCAAATCCCAAGTGCTTTACACATCTATCTGAGCCTCTGTGGAGGATTCTAAGGATTGACTCTTCTGTTATTCAAACTGCTTCACCCACTGCCCTCTGAGAGGTCCAGACTCAGACCATATTCAGCATCTTTATCCCCAAATGTCCCTTGTCATCAAGATGAGTCTTTATTTCTCTTTGTAAAGTGACAACAGAGATCCGGGAGGATGAAGAATCTTTCCCTACTGAGCTTCAAATAACTCACTTATAAAGCACTTTCATAATTCTCACCGTGGCCATGAGGTTGTGAAGTCTCATTATCTCTGACTTTGGTCTTTCTCAGCTCCCATGACCCATAAGGAAAAAGGTCAGTGACTGACATTCTTTCATTAGACCAACATTTACCGAGTACTGGCAGATGCTAGGTATGTTGCTGGGCTGTAGGGATTTATCAAGGATTTATTCATTCCATAAATAACAAGCTGAATATAATCTATTCATTTTAATAGTCTTATTCTCTTCTTTTTGGGAAGTGGTCAATAAAGTGAAAACAGATTTAGGAAACTTTATATTACACTGAGCATCTTTATCATCCCAAATCTTAAGGAGTCTCTGGACTTCATAATATGGAATCGAGACCAAATTTCTAATGTAGCTCCTGGATATGCAGAACTGGATATGCAGAACTATCTTGAGCTCAAGTTCAGTATCAGATAATTTCTATCATTAGTGAGGATCTCTCTAAAGCTTATTGTATTTAGCTTAGGTTAAAAAAGCAGAAAATAGTCACTTGAGGTGTGAATGCGCCTTATATTTCATGATTGTGGAGATTGTTTGCAATTGACCTTGAAAATTACACTCTTCACATGTCAAGAGGGATTTATTTTTCAAGGGTGTTCAATGGCTCATGTTAGATTTGATCTGAATACACACAAGCACAAAGTTACACACTTTTACATCCATATTTTCCTCTTCTCATAGCACTGAATCAGTAGCAAGTACAGTATGGAAACTGAGGGAAGTTCACTGGATTAGTTGGCTACAGAGGGCCCAGCTATTCAATTTGGTAGACTGAGAAGAGTTGAGGAATAAACTTTACTTTGACTTGAGATATTGACATCTAAGGCATCAGATGTAAGGTGTCAGATGATGGCAGTTGAGGGCATCTGAGATTTGTCCAAGCCATACGATCAGAAGATCCTGAGATTATATCTAGAAAGCGGAAAGTGGTACCCAGACTCCAGGGAAGGGGTTGGCAGCACCAAGGTGAGGGTTCCAGGCCCATCACAGGCCAGTGTCCTTAGTACCAGGGTCCTTTCCCAGTGGGGACTGGAGGCAGAACCTGAGACTCTTACAGCAGCCCGTATGCTGTAAGAACTGTCACTTGGGTAGTGAACAGATAACTGCCATGTCCTAGGGCTCCAAAAATGCCCAGTTTTTCTCTTAACCATGCACATGAGCATGTGGTGTGTAATCCACAGACTATATCTAGATGCCTTGTTATAGTAAGAGAGAATCCTCTCTTCTTCTACCAGGTCAGATTCCCAGAAGCCCAAGGATGCGTCAGGGCAGAAACAGTAGAATGCATGTTGCTATTGGGGCAGGATGGAGCTGGCATATATTATCTGTGCTTTATAGATGAAATAAAGGAGGCTCAGAAAAGTCGTGGAACTTTCTGAGTTTATGTGACAAGTGGCCCAGACACTACTTTGAGTTTACAAATTTACCTGTTATGCAATTTTGCCTCTCATTTTTGCATACATATGTGCATGTATTATGTAGATATACCCACTCTGGCACACAGTATACACTCCTTAAATGATGGTATAGTGAATGAATATATAAGTTTGAAAGGTAGTCATTCATTCATTCAGTAAATATTTGTTGAGTGCCAACTATATGCCTGCATTATATTAGCCTTTGGGTCTATAACAGAAAACAAAGCAGAAAAGGTATCTACTCTCATGGGACTTACATTCTTATGAGGGGAGGAAGTCATAATCAAGATTCAAACAGTTAAACAGGAAAATTTCAAATAATATGCATGCCCTGGAGATAATAAAATTGGATACTGTGGTAAGAATTTTGCCTCTATATCAATACAAAGGCAATTATGACTAAATCCAGATTAATAAAACATGAAGGAGGCTAGTTCTTCTTTCTAGCTATGATAGTTCTACCATTTATTTTCCTTTGCCTGATCACATTTTCTGGCTTGGCTGCTATATCACATTCTCTTTCTGTTGTTTTTTTTAAAAAAGTCCATATTATTTGTCTAAAACATGTTCATGATGTTTCCTTTTCATCAGCAATGTATCTGAAAATTATATAATAGCTGAAATGAACAAATGGGGAAAGAGCAGCAGAGTGATATTTGGGGTCCAGGAAGAATCTTCCACTTAGAGCATCAGGTTATCCAATGCCAAGATATAGCTTTTTGTACCTTGTCCTCAATAAAAATTCCTTTTCCTGCACTAAGAGAACAAGGAACAATAGTATATTCTTCTTCTAGACATATCCACAGCTTTTGACCTTGCAGTACACACAGATTAGGTTCCAAAATATGTCAAAACATTAAATTCACAGATTTTTTAATCAATTCCTTATGCACATAGCTTAAGACCAATATGACCCAGGGATCACTAGAAGGTTACTATATGTAAAGCTGAAGAGTCTACTGCAAGCAGAAATTTGGTTGACAAAAAGGGAATCTTTTTGCAATAGTCTAATTTCTCTTCTATTGAATGAAAGACCAAACTCAACTTTTAATTCTAGCATGGACATTCACATTTATAAGTCATGAATCTCACCCTGTCTCAGTTTTCCTGTTTGTACATAAAGGGATGTCTAATTGCTTTGTGGTTCAAATGTACTTACATGTTCATATATACTCACATATGTAAAATATATAACACTAAGCTTGGCACATAGTACACATTCCATAAACATTTTCTTCCTCTGTAAGGAGATCTGGCATAAATTTCACACAAGTCACAAACTGAAACCATAAAGATGAAAATAAAGAATATAAAATTTGAAATTGTGTAATTTACTGAAAGCACAAGAACCATTAATTGTCAGTGATGGTTCTCATTAAACTCAGGCATGTGTTGCTATTATAAGGATGTCTGTCATGAGCTCCTGAGAGGTCTATTAGCAGTAAAGTCCTATTATTCCAGATATTTCACATCCATGTAATACACCCACAATAATTAATTTGATATGGGCTAAATTCATGAATCTAGAAAACTAGAGAGACATGTACTCACCAAAGAAGGCATCTTATATTCTATTTATAATCAGACTGAAATGCTAAAAAGTGCCATTAATTATAGGGAAACCCACTATCATTTTTCTTTATCACTAGAATGGACTCTGAATTTTAAAGTAATCCATTACCATTATAAAGGCAGCATCTGAACAAACATAGAGAAGAAGAAAGTTGCTGCCACATCTGCTGCTGTAGCCAAGGCCATCCTCCCACTGGTATTATTGTTTTTGCTTGCTGCTGCCCTCCCAACCCCCCGCAGCTGGCATTGGCTGAGCTCCACTTTGTGCCAGGAACTGTGCTTGGTGCTTTACTTGCTTCATGACTTGTCTGATTTTTTTTTTCACATTCTGGGGCCATCTTACTGCTACATTTGCACCTAGACTACCCCAGAATCTAGAACAATCCTACATAGAATAGGTTATATGTGCAAAGCATTAGTTGGCTTGGGATAGCTCAACATCAGATCTAACATTTTATTAAATCTTTTTGACCCACATGTTAAGAGACTCAGTTTATAACTGGTTCTTTCTTCTCCTAATAAGCTGTCCAACTCCCCAGTTTCTCCAACATTGGTACTAAATCAGTCTTGTGACCAAATTCCTACTGTGATATTATGCCCTGATTTTGATAACGGCTCACCTGCTCCTAAGTCCTAATCATTCACCTAATAATCATTTATTAACTATCTACTATATTGCCAGAATAATTATTAGGCATTTTAATACAAGGGCATGGAAATACCCATGGTGCTTATGATCCAGTTGGGAGAAATATGTGTTTACAATCCAGGTTTAAATAGAGTGTGTTCTCTGGGAACATAGAGAAGGAAGCAGCTTAGGCTGGCTCGGAAAGTCAGGAATGACTTTTCAGGCAAGAGAAACTTGGGTTGTGCCTTTAAAGGAGGAGCCATAGTTTGATGTGTCTTAAAGGGAAAATAGAGTAAGCACAGCATGTATAAACGCAGTGGGAAACAAAGGTGAGCCTGGAGTACAGGCTGTTTCTGACACTGGGATGGGATGATAGCATGGCCATAACAAGAGATCTCTCTAGGGAGATAGGCTGGGGCCAGATTGGGAAGGGTATTTAATGCCATGCCCAAGTTTGGTGTTAAAACTGAGGTTGGTGATTCCAAACAAGCCGTACATCAGAATTACCTGGGAAATATATTCAATACAGATTCCCGGTCTCACCACAGGCACTGGGTCAGTATTCCTGAGGTGTACTCAGTAGCTCTCTAGTGATACTGATTTGCAGCTGGGTCTCAGACCCACTGGGGTAGGTAAAGTTGCATTCATAACATAGTTCTGACAAGGCAAAGAGTTTGGCTTATTCTTATCAGTTCCCTTCAGGGAATGACATTCTGACCCTGAATGCCAGCCCCAAAGACAATGAAGTGCTCTCCATGATAGGTGCTTTCCAAAGCCACAGAGTTGTTCAGGAAACGAATGGAGGGCATCCAGTACTCCTGAAATCCAGTCCATATTTTTACCTTTTCTTTTTTCCCTTTGCCTTGAGTCACTGATATGAGCAAAACATGACCTGTCAATGAGGGATGTCATCAAATTATTTGAATGTGTATAGGGAAATGATTATCCCAGAGATAAGAAGAATCAGAAATGGGCACCCTAGAATCCCTCCCTTCATAGTATATTTCTCTTCATAATATCAGTATCTTATTGCCTTTTTTTTCCTTTTTTTTCACTGAGAGTTGAAAGTCCTTTGAGGGCACAAATGTTTTCTTTACAACTTCTATATACCACTATCCAGCGTGGAGCCCAACCCATTATTGATGCCGAGGAAATGCTTATTGATTAAATGAATAAATTAGGTCCAATAATTGCAGTCACTTATCATGCTGTTTAATATTTAGTTTTCCATGACTTCCTGTCTACCTCATCCCCACCCAGACTGTGAGATCCTCAAAGGATATGTGTCATACTTTTCTGTAATCCTAGAATCTAGCCCAGAATCTAGGATGGAGTAGGTGATTAGTACATACATGTTGAATGAAGTTATGAAATAGTGCAAAGAGCTTTTTCATTAATGTTTAAATTCAGTCAAATCAAGTCATAGCTTCTTTTGTGCTCATTTCTTCCCTCCTCAGTTTAAAGAGAAGGTGTGTAGAAACAAGATTTTAAACACTGAAAGACTTCTTTTCTCATGACCTTTCCTTACACTGGGAAATTGAGTTTCAAAGCTAGGCTTGTCTCATAAGTTTCCTGAAAAGGTCTAGGTGGGGCCCCAAGTGACCATGTGGGTGTCTTCACAGAGAGATGTCCGGGGCAAGCAGAGGCAGGGAGTGACACACAAGTCATTAGAAATACAGAACTCCTCGGGGCTAACAAAGGCCAACTCATCTCCATCACCTTCAGGATAGATTATTTCAAGTAGAGTTGACAGCCTCAGCCATCTGTGAAGAAGTCGGTCATGCCTAACTTCTCTGACCTTTTAAAGTGCCAGGTAGTCCTTTGACCGCATCTGTCAAACTTTGGCAGCATCTTGATTCAGGATGAGCCAATGGCTCCTCTCAATGAATCTAATTGTGTCTTTGTAATGACAGCCTCATCTATTCAAATACCATACCTCAGCTTCATAGGACATTTTTCATAATTGTACAGAGACTGAACAAGTGTTACTAGGGTGGTTGGGTGAAATTGTGAAGGAAGAATCAATGAAGAATAGTTAGGGAGACCTAGTTAAAAGAACATAGTGTAGGAGAAGATTTTTCTGTCTAGAGTACAGAATTATATTCATATTAAGGTGGATGCCTTATATCGTAAATTTATATGTCTTATAAACATACATATGTTATATGTTTTATGTCTTATATTGTATGTCAAACAGTTTGTGTCTGAGATATGCTATATATCCTTTCATTCATTCATTCATACATATGTATATGAAATATTAACTGAGTATCTTGAAGCTACAATGAATGTGAGAGCAAGACACATCTCTAGAATTTAGATTATTATATTCCAATCCATAATTGAGATAAGAACTGGTCACTGTTAGTAACTAAGGTAGTGTGGGATAGCATAGGAGGACAGTCAACTAGTGCTTCATGATGTAGTCAGGGTTGAGTCAGGATTCAGAGAATGCTGCATAGAAGAAATGGTCTTTTTCCAAAACATGAATAAAGAGTAGAAATTTTATAGCTAAACAAATATTTCAGGCAAAGGAATCGTTATGTAGAAAAGTCTAGAGATGTGAGAGCCCAGAGCTTTCTTTAAGCTGAAAATAGTTCACCATTGTTAGAGCAACAGGTGGAAGGGGATATATGTGGGGGGAGAGGGAGAGAAAGGTAAGGGAGGATGGAAAGTAGGGAGGTAGGATGGGTCCAGATTGTGACAGGACCCACGCATCACGTTAGAGAGCATGGGCTTTATCCTGAGAGCACTTGGAAGCAATTGAAGGGCTTTAGCCACCTGAGTGATGCAATCATATTTGAGCTTTAGAGAGACTTTCCTGACTGTGGAGGACAGGTGACAAACAAGAGGGTTAGAGACAAGTTTCTGTGGTCCAAGTGAGAGATAGTGGCAGATGAGGGTGGCGACAGAGGAGATGGATAGAATTAGCATATTTGACTTATATCAATGCAGTAGAAAAGCTAGGACTGATTGATTTGGTGTTAGAAGGCAGATGAGAGAAAACAAGGATGGTTCCAGGGATATTGACTCGATCTGCCCTTGTCTTAAGAAGATTGGTTGGGTCAGCACAGTACATGTCCCACTCACTCTTAGGTAAGGTCTCCATGTTCTAGTGGATAGTTAGTGTTCAAAGCATACTCGAAGTATACCTACACTTTTTTTTTTTTTTTTTTTTTTTTTTTGCGGTACGTGGGCCTCCCACCGCTGTGGCCTCTCCCGCTGCAGAGCACAGACTCCGGATGCGCAGGCCCAGCGGCCATGGCTCATGGGCCCAGCCACTCCGCGGCACGCAGGATCCTCCCAGACCAGGGCATGAACCCGTGTCCCCTGCATCGGCAGGCGGACCCTCAACCACTGCGCCACCAGGGAAGCCCCCCTACATATTAATTTAAAGTTTTTTAACACGTCAAGATGAGAGGTGGGGAAGGATGTTAATTTCATAATTAATTATTTTATCAACTCTAAAAAGTCCCAAGAAGAAAATGTACTTTAGGTATTATTTAGGAATTAATTATATTGGTTAAGGAGACATTTAATCTAAGTGAACAAAACTTATTTTTGCAAAACATCATTATCCTGGATGAACAGGTGAGAGATACACCTCTCTTTTAGAGAGATAAGTCTTAAAATAATCTATTCTTCTTGAGATGTGTTTTCTTTTATAAGAGATCAGCATGCTTAGGATACCAAAGTGGGATAAGAAACACAAATGGTAGCCTTCATAATTTTACTAAGTTGTTTTGTTTTATTTTATTTTGTTTTTCTTTTCTTTTTTCTTTTTAGCATAGAAATGGCCAATGTAAACATCAAACTTATTCTGGTTAAAATTGAGAGATGATTTTTTAAAAGATTAAAGTAATATTACCAAGCTATGAGTTCAACACTGACACTCATCACCTGTGCTTTTATGCAACGTCACTTTCATTGTCAGATGTTCTTTCTTTTTTGAAACATGAGTACTACATATTGTAGTGTGCATTGGATGAAACAAAATATATGAAGACACTTTTAAATATAATCATAATTTATAATATTCTTATTATTTGTTGTGAATAAAGGTCAGAATCAGTACATTTGAGAGGCAAAGAGAGTAAGCCAGAATTTGTGTGTGAACACAGAGGAATTTAGGTAAGAAGCACAGTATTTATTTTCTTTTCCAGCTGAGGAAGACTGCATACTGCCTACAAGGTCCTGAGTACACCAAGGTCATCAGCTTGGGAAGAACAGCGGTAAGAAATTTTAGAAAGCATCTGTTTTTGTGCAGAGTGTTTCACTGTAAAAAACAAAAACAAAACAAACAACAGTACGAGCTATCTTAAGAAAAGCTTTTTTGAATGTTTAAAGTCTCCTAAATTTCCTGCATATAAATGTTGAATACCTCCAAAATGTCAATCAATCTTGTTTTTCAGTTAACGTAGAAAAAAATGATAATGAACTTGCATTTAGTCAATGCCTTACACAGATTGAGAATAATTAGACTTGGAAAAGAACTATTAGGATATCCAATTTCATCTCTCTGCCCCAAGAGGACTATTTCTCCTGAGAGTTCCTTATTGCTGTGTCCTGACTAGTTTTAAAAGTCTCCAGGAAAGAAATATTTACTATATTATTGGAGGGCTATTTAATTACAGGCTTAAGGAACACCTGCCTAGGAATCAGGAAGAATGGATTTGGTTCCTGATTTTGTCATTTATTATTTTGTGACTTTGAGCTAGGAACCTAGGCTATCTAAGCCTCACTTTAAAAAGTGATATCAAACTTATCTCACAGGACTGTGGTGAGAAGGAAGAGAGAAAACACATGTAAAATTACATACACAGCTTAGAATATTACAGTCACATGATAAGGACAATTTCTCTCCTTGACAACCCTCTCTACCAACAGCTTCCTCACCTGCTCCTTCCATACTTCCTCCTTCCACCAACACTTTTCCCAAGGAAAGTACACTTTCTGAATTTCTGGGAGAGGATATTGCTGCTTTTCTTCTTTCTAGGCCTTCATGTGCATTAGCTTCCCAGGGCTACCACAAGATGCCACAAACTGGCTGGCTGAAAACAACAGATATGTATCTTCTCACTGTTCTAGAGGCTAGAAACCTGAAATGAAAATGTTGAGGGCCAGGCCCCCTCTGAAAATTCTAGGCAAGGATCCTTTTTTGCCTTTACCTAGTTTCTAGGGGCTCCTAGCAATTCTTTGCATTCTTCATCTGGTAGCTGGTTGGCTCCTATCTCTCTCTCCATCTTCACATGGCCTTTATCCCTATGTATCTCTATATGTACTCCTTCCTTCTTATAAGGACAACAGACATTCAATTTGGGGATCATTAGAATCCAAAATGACTTAACTAGTTACATCTGCAAAGATCCTATTTCTAAATAAGGCCCCATTAAATGTTTCCAGTTGGATATGCATTGTGGGGGGATGTTATTCAACCCACTGTCCCACTTATCATGTGTATCCCCAGCCAACTTCCCAACAGAGCAGCTCCTTCTACTTAAGACACACTGCAGATTCCAATAAGTCATCTCCCTGATGGTGTTGACTTGGTCAATAATTACATTTTCTCTTTTTACTCATCTCTCAGGGTTTTCATTCTTTTCATCAAAGAAAATTATTATCACTCTGACCCAGCTGTACTTATGTTTCTTGAAGGTCATGCACACCAGGAGAGAGAATAAAGATAAGAGATTTTTATTATAAGATGGAAAGGAGGGTCTGAGGCTGTGAGCCATCCACATGTGCTGAGTTCCTCTTCACCATTCTATAACCTTTGCAATGAGAACAATTAACATCAGTCTTTGTTCTATCATGTGGTTCTACTAAGTGATTTAAGCAAGTCATTTAATTTCTCCCACCTTTGCCCCTCCCTTTTTGTATGTAAATCAGGAGAAATAGCAAGTTTCTGGCCTATTATTCGGGGTTGTTGAGAGGGCAGTATGACATGACATATGAGAAAGTAATTTTGAAAGGTTAAGTGATGTATGTATTTGAATTATTCTGAAGAGTATTATTGTTTCCTCCTTAGATTGTAAATGACTTGAGAATGAGTACCATGTCTTTCTCAGGCTTCTTCTTCCTTTTTTAACCCTTTCTGCAGAGCATTTTACTAATACCTATAATAAAGCTTTACCTATTTTGGGAGCTCATTTTTTGTGAAATGGAATTGGATTACTACTTTCCTAAATTCAGTGTTTTAAATAACTCTGTTAACACATATGGATAGGAATATTTTTTTTCCACAAGTTTTAGAATTCTTTTCTATTTGTTAACCCATTTTCCTATTTATTTTTTGAATTTCTTTTTATACATGCTAAATGTCCTTTTACCCTTTTCCAACATGAATAGTCAAAATTGTTATTTATTTGCAATGAAAACTGCCCTAAATAAATTGCCTTCTGTTAAGTTTCTTATATTTCTTTGAGATAACTTTTGTGTATAAGAAAAATGTAAGAAATAGCTACTGTGTATAAAGCTCTTTCTATGTAATGATGGACATAAAATACTCCACTGGTCTTGTTTCTGCCATCCTCCCAATCTTAAAGAAAAGTTACAATAGTATTTCAATCCATTCATTTGGTGGGGGTCACAAGGTCATAAGCCAATACAAATAAAAACACAGAAAGGTAATGTAAAAACCAGAAAAAAGAAAAAATGCGGATTTTCTCATTGTTTCTTAGCATGAAATATTGTGATAGCCTTCATACTTTTCAACATTTAATTCATTTGGATGAATATATTCATGAGCATGTGATTTTGTTATTCTCAAATGAGTCACTCAAGGTGACATGGTAATTTATTTTAGACAACACGATGAAACAACCTCACTTTGGCTGTTATTGTTTGATTTGACAACAGTGGGACCTAGCTGTGGGCCTATCCCCTCGTTTGCTTGTTTGTCTTCATTTACTTTGAGCAAACTAAACAATTCATTTATTGGAGACAATTCATGCTGTCCTCTCCCTCCCCTCTTTTTTTTTTTTTTTTTTTTTTTACCATGCATTAAATTAGATACAATCCTGAGACTCTGCATGGGATAGAGCTCTTTAAAATTTTTCGCATGGGTTTATTACTAGTTTTTAAATTCAGAACACATATGAGCATTTTCTTTCAGGTATATGTTAATGATGGTTACTATCATTTATTGGAAAAAGGAGATTACATGTATTGGTTCTGTTGTTTACTGGCATTTAACTTAATCTCTCATACCTAGTTTTCTAATTTGTAAATGGGGAATAATACCAACTTCATATGGATCTTAGGAGGATTAAAGGGAAGAACTTGAGTATTACAGAGGCAAGAAGATGTCAATTGAAACGCTTCTTCCACTTTATAGCTGTTTGGCTCCCGGGAAGACCATTGACTTCTCTGAGTCTCAGCTTCCTCATACTTAAAGTGAAAAATAACAGTACCCACTTCAGAGTTGGGACGATTGAGTTAGATGACAAAGAAGACACTTTAATGTTTTCCAAGAATATCAGATCATTTAAATACTAAGTAAATGGCAGCATTTAGAAAACATAAATACAATTTCTTCAATAAGGGCTATTTCTTATCTTTGGAGGTGTATGAGGGGATGGCATTTTATTTCCTAACCCAATATTATCTACTACACTAAAAATAAAAAACTTTTAGATGCAACTGCTTTGATGCTACCTAAATAAAACTATCTTAGAAAAGTAGTACTTAAAAAATATTCTGTAAACACACAGAAGTTTCATTTCAAGGAAATGTTAATTCAAAACAATATTCTATTATCTCTATGGCCCAAAGCAGTTTTTCAGGAGAGGAGCCAACAGCAGAATGGAACCATTAAAAAAAAAAAAAAAAAAAAAAAAAAGGGATGAATCACAAATGACAATAGAGAAAACCAGAGTTATACATGTGATATAAAGTTATAAAATGAAAGGGATAGGTAGCTGGTAATATTAGCTCAGATAACACATCTGAGGCTGACTCCTAAGGTTCATTGTCATTATGGTGAAACTACAGATTACAAAATATTTTGCCCAAAACTCATTTCCTGTAAACTCCTTCAAAACATCTATGAAGATACTATCTATGGAGGGAAAGTCTATATCACAGTTGTGAATATGTCAGCCCACAATCATCATGAACACATTGAACAGACTTGACGCATTAAGTGATCCTGGACCATTCAATTTGTGACCCACACAGAGGTTTGAAATGTAATGAGATACAAAATTGTTAATACACTTCTTAGGTTAACAAAGAGCTTGTAGAAAGAAAAATGGCTAAAAAAATTATGTAATTAGTACAGCTTTCCTAAAGAGAGATATAATTACAGTAATCATAAATCATTTTTTCTCCTAACTGTAAACAGTGAACAAAGAGAAAATGACAGGCCCTCCTTACCAGTTTTCTTTCCAGTAAGAAAATATTTTTTGACATGGGTAACTGTCACCTATGATTGTCAGTTGAGGGAGAAGAGGGGAAGAAAAACCATTTTGTTTTAATTTCTCAAAAAATCATTTTTCAGTAATTGTCATGAATGTTCTTTGATAAGCGTGAACTTTTCACACTTCTGATAGTTCCCAAGTTGGCTTTGAGGATAAGGGAATGAACAAGGAGAAACACCTTTGCACTTTTGTGTAACCTTTACTCTAAGCATAAAAATGAGATGTTTTAGGGACAGGCTTTGACAAAGACAAGTTTTGTTGTCTTTTCTTCCCCTCTGAAGGAAAAAAAAAAAAAAAAACCCTACCAAAATATATTATACAACTGGCTTTAATTCATGCTGACTCATTTTTCAATTCCACTGTAAATAAAGGGATAATTTAATAACTTTACTTTGTCCATAAATATGCTTGTCTGTAGATACAGTTACTTGAAAAAAGATGCTTCATATTTGGGAAAACCTCGGTTTTTAACAACATCTACAAAATTATATTTTTGACATTTTTCTAACAAATATTTTCAGATTGCTCACACTGATAATACAATTTGGGTAACTGCGTAAATATCCGGGGTTCTCTCTTTCACAGACTTGACAACGTGACCAAAAGAGTGGTAAAGAGGAATACAGGTCAACATGGCAGATCTTTCTAAAACAGCAATATTTGAAATCATTGTGCTCCTAGTAGATTCAAACACATGGATTCTTGGGGAAATGATGTATTTAAGAAGCACTCCTAGGAGAAACCAGTAAGGGGGCAGGGAAGCACCAAAAGGGAGGAAAAGAAGTAGAGCAAAGGTGGGATTTCAGACAAAGTTCTACAGGGGGTGTAAATTGTAAGTTTTTAAAACTTCTTATTTTCTGATGCTTCAAGCTCCCCACAAACAGTCTGTGAGTACCCCTTCTTGCCCCCTCCTGAGTGTGGCCTAATGACATTCAAACATACCAATAAAATCTCTTCACACCTCTTGTTTGTGTTTCTCATCCTGACCCTTAATAAAAGCACCTGCCCACTGGTCCTCATCCTCTCCCAGCTTCCCACCTTTCTTGGCTCTCCTCCCATGTGATCCCCAACTTGGCATGCCCTATCTCCCTCTTCCACGACTTGTATAACAAATGTCTTTCAATTTCATACACCTCTCCGTGGTCCTAGTCCATGTCCACACCTGACTGATCATCAAAAAAAAAAAAAATTAAGTGACATAATTATTCCTTACAACAGCAGGGTGCTTCAGCTGGAGCCCACAGAGAAATTCTAGAGTATAAATTATTCTGTCACCCAGTGCCAAGGTGAGTAATGGGTTTTCTTAATCCTGAAATTGTCAATCTTTAGCTGTGAGCCACCCAGGACACTCTCAGGGGCTTCCATTTCTGTGACTGGTGGCAAAGACACTCTAGTATTCCAAGGTTGGTTTTCAATTGAAGAGCTGCCGATGTGGGCCCTGGTATGGTCTGGACAGAGAAGAGACCAAACAATGAGGTGCACCAGCCCCGGTTTCAATGTTAAAGTCCAGTCAGCAAGGCAAGCAACAAGTGGACTACGCATACCTTGCCAGAGGCCAGCAGGCTTTCACCTAGGGAGCCTGAAGTTCCCCTCTGCCATTATTTCACATAAGCCTTGCATCTTTTCCCTCCTGTTATTTATGCCCTCCCCCCATTTTCTTTTTTTCCTTTTTTCCAAATATAAATGGACACAACTCCAAGTAATGGCCCATGATGGTATTTTCTAGAAAAGCTTTTGTGTTTCTTGATACAAGAGACAGATGCTTATGCCTCCAACTCATCCCCATCTTCATTCTTCCTATTTTGAAAATGTGCCCAGCCATCCTGTGACCATGAACCCAGGAGCAAAAGAAATTCAGAGATACTGACATTAGTTAGAGACTTATCAAAAGACAAACTAACTCCTTGCTTAATATTTAATTCTATGCCAATTGAACACTTGGAGCTGAAGAAATACTAAGACAAACCTGTGGATGCTGTATTAAGCAAAAGAGCAGGTGAGAGGAGATGAACTTGAGAGACTCAGCATTTTTTTTTTTTTCCTGGAGAGCATCTTTTAGCATGACCTGAAATCTCTTTTTAATTTACCAGGTGAGATGAATTTTAATCTGAATTAGAATTTCTTAGTTTCTTTTTTGTTTTGTTTTATTTCATTTTTCTCCTTACTAAATATTTGGTGGGGGCTTGTGAGGAAAACCAGATTAGGTGTTGTATTAGCTTCCTATTGTTGCTGTAACAAATTGTCACAAATTTAGTGGCTTAAAATAATGCAAATTTATTATTTCAGGGTTCTGGAGGCAAGTCTGAAACGGGCTAAAATCAAGGGGTCAGAAGAGTTGTGTTCCTTCTTGAGGCTCTAGGGAGAATCTTGTTTCCTTGCCTTTTACAGCTTCTGGAGGACACCTGCATTCCTTGGCTTGTGACCACATCCTCCATCTCCAAGGCCAGCATTGAAGCATCTTCAATTTCAAACCTCTCTCTCTCACTCTCTCTGACCTCTGCTTACATCATCACATCTCCTTTCCTGTCTCGGAATCTCCTGCCCCCCTCTTTCTTTTATAAAGACCCTTGTCCTTTTAATCTGCCCATTTCAAGACCCTTAGCATAATCACATCTGAAAAGCCCTTTTTATAAGGTAATATGTAAACAGGTTCTGAGGATTAGGGTGTGGACATCTTTGGGGGACCATTATTTCATTTACCACAGGTGTAAACAACATTTAAAAGCACACTTCTTTTCTCTACAGTGGTAGAAATAGTTTTAGGTAACTATATTTAATATACCTCCACATATGTATTCTATCATTTGTTAGATAGAAAACTTTTGTTTTTATCTTAAAGGTGAATATTTATAGTTGTCACAAGCTTGTCCTAAGGTTTGAAGAATTTTTAGTACAACACAATCACATTTATATGGGGGTTAAGTTCTAAATTCATACAAAAAGTGAAAATACTGCATAATCAAAGTTATTCTTAAAAATAGTTTAATTTATGTTGCTTTTTCTTGCATTCTGGCTGCAGTTCAAACCACCCCCCTGCCCCCAAACAGTACAGTGAGAGCCAAGGTCTAGAAGAGTGATAAAGTAAGCCAAGAAATTTTATCACTCCCTCTGTTTTACTTGTATGTTTGTTGCTGTTTACTTTCTTGCATTTGACATGATTTTGCATTAACAATGCATATACTAATGGGATTCCACTCCTATTTATAGAATCTGGAATTTGCATCCAGCACACTGAGTGTGAGCCTTTATCCTGCCACTGATTGTCTGTAAAATTTAGACTATTGAAAAATATATATACATATATATTTATACACATATATAGTTTACTAAGAAATAATTGCATAATTTGCATTCAATAAAATTTACCACTTTAACCATACAATTAAATGATTGTTCAGTAAATTCAATTTTTCAACCATCAGCATAATCTAATTTTAGAACATTTCAATTACTCCAAAAAAAATCTCTCTTGCACTTTGCAGCCACTCTTGGTTCCCATCTCCAGCCTCAGGCAACCACTAATCTACTTTCGATCTTTATAAATTTGATGGCTTCGGATCTTCCATATAAATGGAATCATGCAGTTTGTGGTCTTGTGTGCCTAGCTTCTTTTGAGGTTCACCCATGTTTTAGCATGTGCCACTATTTCCTTTTTTTGATGAATAATATTCTATTGTATGATATAATACATTTTGTTTACCTACTTACCAGCTGATGGGTATTTGGGATATTTTAAATTTTTGATTATTATGAATGATACTTCTATGAACATTCATATACAAGTGTTTGTGTGTACATGTTTTCATTTCTCTTGGGTAGGTTTCTAGGAGTGGAATTGCAGGATGATATGGTAAATTTATATTTAACATTTTAAAGACATGGCCAAAGATTCCAAAGCAGCCGCAGCATTTACATTTCCACCAGCAATGTAGGAGGGTACCACTTTCTCCACATCCTTGCTAACACTTGTAATTATTTGACTTTTTGATTATAGCCATCTTAGTGGGTATTAAGTGCTATATTATTGTGGTTTGATTTGAATTTCCCTGATTACTAATGATGTTGAGATTTTTTCATATGCTTATGGGCCATTTATATCTACTTTGATGAAATGTCTATTCAACATTTGTTCATTGTTTAATTAAACTTTTAACTAACACTTGCAGATTGCATGCTTATATCAACAAAAGATAGGACCTAATATTAATTTTACCACCAAAGATACATTGCCTAGTTTTTAGTATGAGACTTGGGTACCTGAACCCCGATTAAATTAATATCACCTCTTTGTATTCCAGTCTTGTTTAGTACTTGAAGTCACTAATTCCCTGGTTTCCTTATATTCTTCGAGCAATACTCAGACTTGTTTAACTGGGACCTTGAAAGTTTTTACAACATATCAGTGACAAATCTAATGATATTCTTAGTGACAGATAGATGATCCAGAACCAGAACACCCCTGCCTACCAAAGTTCAATCACCTCACGGTGGCAAGACCAAATCTGTTTCCAATCACTAGGAAAGGGTTCTCCAGGTTTTAATACCTCCCTAAAGTGTGTCTGCATTATCCTCCCCTCTTTAGACACTGTGCTTTGGGCTACCATACAACTCTCAGTTTCTTTTTTCTCTCTCAGGAAGGAGGGTCATGTCTTGGCCATAAGAACTACAAGAAAGAAAGTACAGTGAGGGATTAAAGAAAAAAGAACTTATATTCTGTTTAGGGGATAATGTGTAGCTTTACAACTTTGAGTTTGAGGAGGGCCTGAAAACTACATATTTTGTGTTCCCATAGGGGTCACTAAAGATCTCAGACCCTCCTCTATACCTCATACAAGGCATCATAGGAAACCAAGCCTCCATTTGTTCACCTTTGTCACAAATGCAATTAACGAAAGAACATAGCTCATAGGATTATTGCATTAATTCAATGCAATTATATATGTGAAACATTTAGACCCTCATTAAGCACTCAGTAAGGGTTAGGTATTATTACCTTTACTTAATTATCAAGTATTTATTGGAATTTTCTTTATGTAAGCAATTGGTAGAGAATATTTGATGAAGATTGACTTTTACCATGCTAAAGGATGCACAGACACTTGCAAAGGAGTGGAAAGAAACAGTCTATTAAGACTATCTGGGCTATGTCACAAAGGCCAGCAGGAGAGTGACTCTCACAAAGTAGGGAGTATTTCTTTCTGATTAAATATTTCAATGAGATCAGACTGATGATACACCATGAGACACATGTGGTGGGCTAATTAATGACTCTTCAAAGATGTCTACATCCTAATCTCTGGAACCTGTAAATATGCTACCTTACATGGTAAACATGTCTTTGCAAATATGAATTAACTAAGAATCTTGAGATGGGGAGATTATCCTGATTATCTGTGTGAGTCCAATCTAATCACAGGGTGCTTATAAGAGACAGGCAAGAGCTTCAACATCAGAGAAGAAGTTAATGTGATAAGCGAAGCAAAAGAAGAAGAGGTGATATAATATGGAGCCATGAATCAAGGAATATAGGTAGCTTCTAGAGGCTGGAAAAGGCAAGGAAACAGAATCTCCTGAGAGTCTCCAGAAGAAACCAATCCAGCTAACACCTTGACTTGAACTCAGTGAGACTAGTTTTGGATTTCTGAACTCCAAAAGGGTAAGATGATAATTTTTTGTTTTCAAGCTACTAAAACATGTGACAATTTGTTACAGCTTCAGTCCAAAATAATACAACATGCTTACTATGAGATCACTAGCAATTTTATAAAGAGTAGATTTAGAAGAGTTATGATTGCAAAAGCCAAGAGATAAAGGATTATGATAGAGTGGTATATAAAGGAATGGAGTGGAGGACTCAGTCAGAGATCATTAGTGATGTCATCCCTTCTTTTGAGTTCCTAGTTTAACAAAATGTATAATTCCTGTGTCCCACTGTAAGCAAATTGGTAGGTGGCAAAAATGTATGAGATAATTTTTCTCTCAGGTAGCTGAGTCTAGCAGGGGAGAGATCAAAGTGTAAAACTTAAGACATGAAACCATCCAGATTGGCTTAAAAATGTCAAAAGAGTAAAGAAGCAGTTCATTCTGATTAGGGGGAATGGAGAGGCTTGGGAAATAAAAATGAATATAAAAATAACCTATAGGGGCTTCCCTGGTGGCACAGTGGTTGAGAGTCCGCCTGCCGATGCAGGGGACACGGGTTCGTGCCCTGGTCCGGGAAGATCCCACATGCCGTGGAGCGGCTGGGCCCGTGAGCCATGGCCACTGAGCCTGCGTGTCCGGAGCCTGTGCTCCACAATGGGAGAGGCCACAACAGTGAGAGGCCCACGTACCGGGAAAAAAAAAAATCATAAGTTTAAGAGAATTGAAGTACTGAGAAATAGAGTTTAGTGTATTGTTAGCCCCATTTTATTGATAAGAAAAGAGAGAATCAGAAAAATTAATAACTTGATTAAGAATTCAAAATGAGAAAGTAACCAAGTAGGGATAAAAGACACAGAATGAGACCTGTACCACATTATTCCACATGGGAACCTCCTTAATCTTGAGATATGGGGATGGTATAAGTGTGATAAGTCCTCATCTGTCAATAAATAATGTCAAAAACTTATAACTCAAGAATTAGCAGTGTAATTATTTCATTTGGCAATACGAAATTAATGACCACAGTAAATAATAAGGTAAACTAATAGAGTTAAAGTGGTTCCTTCTAAGCAGCAATATGGAGTATGGGGAGACACATCTTTAAATATTTAAACTTTAAAAGTTAAAAATAAATAAATAAAACTTAAATCACAATGCATTAGAATGAGCCCTAGACATGGTGTCTTTTACTAGCTTCAAGATGACTTTACCAAAACTCCCAATTAAAAAAATCTGTATAACAGGTTTATTATATTTATCTATATAAAACATGTAATTTTTTACCCTCCCTGTCAAATAGAGTAGAGCTCTATTGAAAGAATTTATACATGGGACATAAACAACTTCTGTTGACATTAGAAGATTCTTGAGATATAATCATAGTTCTACTAATATACTTACTGCGATTGTTAGATCATGTGGTACAAAGCAGAAAGTACTTAATAGTTAAGATAAAGATACACATCTGAGAGAGTGGTTCAAGATGGCAGCATAAAAACAGCCTGAACTTACCTCCTCCCACTGACACAACAAATATATAGCTGCCTATGGATCAATTCCCTCTGAAAAGAACCAGAGAACAAACTGAACACCTGCTTCATGACAGGATAAAAAGGACCACATGAAGATGAATAGGAGAGGCAGAGAAATGCCCCAACCCAGAATGCCAGCACATTAATAGAGAGGGATCTCACCAGACAGGCATTTCTCCCAGGGGAGCAAGGGGTTGCCACCTCACATTAGGCACCCCGGCCCGTAGGATCTACACCAGAAAGATGAGTCCCCAAAATGTCGGCTTAGAAAACCAATGCGGCTGAGATCCAAGGATCCCACAGCGCTATAGGAAACAAAGACTTCCCTCTTAAAGGGCTCATATGTGGTCTCAGTCTCCTTGAGACCTAGTGAAATAACAGCAGTTAGAAATTTGCAAGTTGAAAAGCATTGGCTAGAGGGGCAGGAGATGGTGGAAAGATTCCCCAGAGATGGAGGCACTGGCAGATGCCAATGTTGCATTCCCAGCCTAACCTGCCAGCACAGGCTGGTGAGCTTGAACATGGGGCAAGTGATAGTGGCACACTCCTTCTACGTTGCTGAAGCCAAAGAGCTCCCGCGGTTACAGCACCTGACTCCTTGGCTGGGACTGGCAAGTGCAAGTGGTCCTGTACCGCACAGGGAATATAGTCAATAATATTGTAATTACTTTGTGGGGTAACAAGGTAACTAGACTTATTGTCCTTCAGAATATATTGAATCATATGATGTATACCTGAAACTGATATTGTATGTCAATTACACTTCAATTAAAAAAAAGCTACATGTGGGGCTTCCCTGGTGGCGCAGTGGTTCAGAGTCCACCTGCCCATTCAGGGGACACAGGTTGGTGCCCCAGTCCAGGAAGATCCCACATGCCGTGGAGCGGCTAGGCCTGTGAGCCATGGCCGCTGAGCCTGCACGACCGGAGCCTGTGCTCCGCAACGGGAAAGGCCACAACAGTGAGAGGCCCACATACTGAAAAAAAAAAAAAAAGCTACATGTGCATTGGAAAAGCCAGAATTAAATGGCATTGTGTCCATTGACCTCAAAATGCATTAGAATGTGAATAATACATTTTTGTGTCTCAGCTATCCATGGCATTTGTGACCTACAATTCCTCTGCTCTGAAGAGCAAAAGGTACACACATTTCATTGAATTTTTACCATAAGGACTTGTGATGAAGGCTATGCCCCAAGCATGTTGGCTAATGTGGAGAAAATCACATCGATATATACCTCTTGAATTCATATCCCAAGATTAAAGTACTGGTGGTGCATCCCTGCACAGATGGCTTGGATGGGAAAAGGGTATCAATTCCTGGCAGAGTCTCTATGTGGCCTTAGAGAGTAATAGCTTGGCCTGCACTGACATGCAAAATTTTATATTCACTTCAGTTAAAAACTACATCTTGTACATTTACAAGTAAAAGACTTCATCATACCTATGGTCCTAAGGGAAGACATGGAATTACTAAAACCTGTCTTTCAGAGTAACTGCTAAAAGCAACACTTTATTAAGACAGGGCCCTGACATTTTAGAATTTCCATTGTCTTTGCCATAAACTGGCATTCCTTAGGTGGTAAGCCAGAGGATATGCATTTGGAACAAATGCACTGTATGGCTGCATCCATGTTTTTCTCTCAATTTTTGCTTCTGGTTTGCACACTTCCGAAACATCTTCAGCTTAGTTGGCAGAGTAATCCATCTTAAATAAATATCTGACCCAGTCTTTCCACTGCTTCAGTCCCTTTAGATGGAGTCATGCAGCTCACAGAATGAACCACAAACTCTTAGCAAGTTATCCAAGATCGGCTATGACCTGGCTTTTCTCCAACTGTCCAGACTAACATTTTGTAACCATTTTTAATGTGCCTGGCACTGCACTAAGTCTTTAATGTGAATTATACCTTTAAAACTCAGCACAATCTCCTGTGAGTACTACTATGATCCATATTTTATAGATTAGAAACTGAGGTTCAGAGAGGGTAGTTTTACCAAAGTTACAGTATTACTAAGTGGTGAAGCTAGGGGTTCAAGATCAATATCTTTCTCTCTGGAGCCACTCCTGCTTCACTCAGTATGGTTTTGTGACTCCAATCTCCATTTTCTCTCCATTCATGAGCTTCCTCATTTATACTGGGAGCACAAGTGCATTTTCTTCTAAAACAGAGCTTTAGTAGCTGAGTATTTTTATTCCACAACAAAGAAACTAAGGCATTTCTATTTTTTTCAGGAAGTTTTTAAAAAGAGAGAAAACAATATTTGAAATAGGAATATGAGACAAAATCATGACAGTGTAGGAGGAGGATTTAAATGAAGTCTAAAGAAAGATAAAGAAAGCAGTGGAAAATCTTTGAACAACACTCTCAAATTCTATAGGCTGGAGAGAATTGAGGTGGGGGGAGAGAGAGAGAGAGAGAATGAGATATCCTATTTATTTTTTAGCAAGTTCCAAGAAGGGATGGTAAATAAGTATCAATTATTCACTTATTATTATTCTCAAAGACTTTAAATTTTTTTATCATAGTCTTTATTTGGTATGCTGTTATTATTCACTTACTCAAACAAACATAGAAAAAGTATTTATAAGGACCTTTATATATTTGCATATCACAGTGGTCTCCCTCCATTCTAGATTTTCCCAGATGCAAATCCTCCAACCTTGGAGGTTTTTCAGGATTGTAACTATGAAGTTTTGCAGAGCGGTGGGGATGGAGTCTGTTATATTTGTTGCTTCCTAAAGACATGAGTTTTTTTTTTGTGTGTGTAACTCTTGCTTTGTTTATGCTGCTGCTTCCCTTTGGGCATACAGTATATTTATTTTTGTTCTTCTCTAACTCCTACTTGTCCTTGGAGGTTAACTTAGGTGTGATCATACCTTCTCTCCCATGACCACACACATTCTGGAACAGGTTTCCCTTCTCAGATCATCTATAGCACCTTGTACATGTGTCTATGATGGCATTTCCACATTGTACATAAATTGTCTGTCTTCTAGTGGAAGAAACATGCCTTTTGTTTGTTTGTTTTTAGTGATAGTGTTACATAATAAGTAAGAATGTTGATGCAGGAACCAGTCCTGGCTCTACCTTTTACTATCTGAGAGGACTTATGGAAATTACTCCACTTCCCTGTGCCTCAGTGTCCTTATCTATAAATGGGAATCATCAAAATAACTACTTTATAGGTTAGCTGTGCCAATTCATGTGAAGTGATTAAAAAGATAGCTGGCACATAAAAGGATCTCAGTGTTAACTGAGCTGACCGATTTGTCTACCTATGTCAAGAGACCTTGATTAACCAACATGACTTCATTCCTTTAGATCTTATTTTCTCCCCTAATTAAAAAAAGAAAAAAAATATTGAGGGTCCAGATTTCTAAAAGAGTGGAGAATACCTGTGCTCAGGAAATACATGAACTGCCCCGTATTTTATCTGGACCTACCATAGGACTTACCACTTTTCACCTTGTGATAGAGTTCTTTGGTATTCCTGTTTTACATATTCCCTGAGAAAGTTGGGCCCATATCTTCATTTGTATCTTACCTTTTTAGTGCCTAGTATGTTACCTTGATGTATAATAGAACCTCAAATGTTTGCTACATGAAAATCTATAAATAAATCTACAAGAAATTGAAAGAACCAGTAAGCCTGATACTATAAAGGGTTAACTTGAATTGTTCTTCTTCAAATTGGACTCTGTGACCATGAATCACTGTTAATATCCTCAGAAGTAAGAAACCTTATAATTATAAAATATAACTTCATAAATTTCTATTACAATTCCAGACACTATAAAAATCAAAATATATTCCCACCCTCTAAAATCTTAATTCAACAGAACAGTTAAGCACTTGGTGAATATTTATAGACTTCACTGCCCTATGGTAGAGATTTGATAGTAAATATTCAGGATTAGACATTTGCTCTCAAGGAACTTACAAGTGTTTGATGTCATCCTTCTCCTTTAACTACATTTTAAATATATTTTTATGATCCATCAAAATAACCTCACTTTAATAGCAAATGATATATTCTGCTTGTCTGTGTACAATATATTCTGTGCAATATATCCCACAGAGAAGAGCTAACATATTTTTTTTTGCAGTTCACTAAATATCAGAAACCCTATATTTAATCAGATATTTGAAGAAAAGTACTGATGTACTTGGGCAAAAAATTAAACCTACTAAAACTTTTAATTAGATCTAATGTTTTCTTACTCCATTTAGCAAATCAGATAATTCATTGCTTGAAATAAAAGTTTATTCTCCTTTTATTAATAATTGCCATTAATCTTATGTGTTAGCTTTTAAAACTGTGAAGCTCCTAAATACTACACAGACTCAGCCAGAAGAACTCTGTTAAGTCTCTATTTCTAAGCTCTCTCTAGTGCACACTAACATTCTCCTCTCCCTCTCTCTCTGGACTGTACTTTCTTTATTTTAGATCCTTTCTTCCTTCACTTGCTTTCCCACAGATGGCTTTGAAAAATGAAGGGCTAAAGTGGCAACAGAATTTTACACCCAACACTTTAGTCTCAACAATGCTTTGCAAATGCCATTCTATCTGCTCACAACGATCTCTTCCTATACTGTGGTTAGTTACCTGGAAAAGTCTACTCCCTTCCAGGACACAGCTCTAAAGGGTCATTCTGGAGAATATCTCTGGCATCTCCACACCAAGATCAATTTAGTTTCTCTACATCATCTAACATCATGATGACATTTCAAATATTGAATCAAACTTTTCACACAGTATTTCATTTCACCTGCACAATGGTCCTGTGAAATATGCACTGTTACAATCACAAGCTAATGGCTAAACAAATGGTGGCTAAGAAAGGTTAGTTCGTTTGCTTAAATTTACTATGTAGAGGAGCTGGGATTCAAATATAGGTCTTCATGACTCCAAATCCTGAGTTCATAGCCATCAGTCTATATAAAATGCTATTAAAACTCAGTGCTTTATAATTACCTATTCTATGCTCATTCTTCAGCTACATACTTAGGTCTTTGAGGAAATGGACTTATCATTACATTTTTAATGCCCAGAACTAGGGGTTTAATAAGTATTTATGGGATGGATTGATCAGTTGGTGGATAGAGAGAGATGGAAGAAAGAAAGAATATGCAGACTGGAGGATAGAAAAATGACTGAATGAATGCCTGAAAAAATGAAAAGATCAAATGCCTGCGGGTTGGCTTTTGGTCTGACATTGTGAAGATTTTCTTCTTGTGTCTACTTCCCCATCCTCTGCCCTGGCTTATCTGCCTATACAACCATTCATGAATGCTAATATATCCTGACTATTTTTCACCTATTGTTGTTAATATATACTAATTTTCATTTCTGGGAGTGCTTATAGAATATATTGCTGATATTTGACTAGTGCTTTAATTTCTCATACATTCTTCAAGATAATGTATGTAATATTTTCTGAAGTAATATTTTGCAAAAAATAGGTTTTATTCACCATTGAGTATGTGACTAATAAATGCTTTTTATATGAATAAATTAATCAAAATGAATGCATTAAGGAATCAATCAATCAATCAAGCGCCTCATCAATGCTTGACTATAGAAACTGGATTAAGCTACAAACTCATGTTAATTTCACACTGTGGCCAAGAGACCTGAGAGTTACTACCCAAATATGACTCTGTGACAGGTATTCTGTGACTCTGTGATGGTAAGCTCTTACGCATACTGAATCATATAATCCTCATAATAGCCGTGTAAAATATGTTTTCATTCCCATCTCAGATATCTGTAAAGGCTCAGAGACCTTACATTTGATGCATTAAGAAGCCAAGCACGTATGAAGTAGCAGAACTCAGATTCAAATCATATCATTCTGATTCTTTATTGCCTGCACTTTTCTTTGTACGTGGGCTATAGAATGCCTTTGAAAGTTATATAAATTTGGTTCACAATGTTTAAAACAATTATACCCACTTTCCTAATGACACTGAGGTTTACTGGTCAGATATATTACTATAGTTACCAACCTTCATCCTGAAAAAGATAATTAAAACTATGAGAAAAGCTGAATACTCAATTACAGATAACATTCTTCATCACATTGGCCTCAGCTGCCTTCTGAGGAGCTGTGTAAAAGAGAGCCTAGTACTTCCCCTAAATAACTCAGTACGATCTATCTTCTGATCCTTTCCTCCCCCTGCCTTCTCCATACATAGAAAGATAATCATGTATTTATGTAAGGCCTTTTATAGCTCAACGTATTTTTCAAAAGGTGATTCATTCTGGAGAAGCTTTCTTGTGATTACTGACTTGGCATAGTCTCCAAAATAAAACTGCACCTCGGGTACGTACATTTTCCCAGGGCAATGCTATACACCTGTTTTATCCCAAACTGAGAACTCATTGATTTTATTTTATTTTTTCTTTTAATAGCTAATATTTTTTCCAGCTTTACTGAATTATAATTCACAAATAAAAATTGTATATGGGGCTTCCCTGGTGGCACAGTGGTTGAGAGCCCGCCTGCCGATGCAGGGGATACGGGTTCGTGCCCTGGTCTGGGAAGATCCCACGTGCCCCGGAGCGGCTGGGCCCGTGAGCCATGGTCACTGAGCCTGCGCATCCAGAGCCTGTGCTCCTCAACGGGAGAGGCCAAAACAGTGAGAGGACCGCGTACGGCACAAAAAAAAAAAAAAAAATTGTATATGTTTAGGTGTACAGCATGATGTTTTGATAGATGTATATGTTGTGATATTATTACCACAATTAAATTAATTAATATATCTGTCACTTCCCATAGTTACTATTTGGATATTTTTGTGGTGAGAACATTTCAGATATACTTTTTTTTTTTTTTTTACAAATTCAATAGACTTTATTTTTGTTTTATTTTATTTTGTTAAGAGAAGGCAGTCCCAGAGATTTTTAAGGAAGCCAGTTTACTCATGCTACCAAGAATGTACCCACATTTTGGGGCACCACCCCAATTACAGTTGGTGTGATTGTTAGTATCAGCTGAAGTAAAACCTTACAAAGGCTGTCAGAAAATGCACTAAAGGCAAATAGGAATGGCTTTTTTGATATACTTGGAAAAAATATAAACTTAATAAACTTTTCCTGGTTTCTTGTTGTATTCCCCCTTACCAGATAGTAGTCTGGGGATCTTTTTCTGATCTATTGTTTTTTTTCTTTGTTTTTTTTAAACATCTTTATTGGAGTATAATTGCTTTACAATGGTGTGTTAGTTTCTGCTTTATAACAAAGTGAATCAGTTATACAGATATACTCTTTTAGCGAATTTCCAATATACAATATTATTAACTATAGTCACCATGCTGTAAACTAGACCTCCAGAACTTGTCATCCTGAATAACTGAAACTTTATACCTCTTGACCAACATCTCCCCACTTCTCTCAACCCCTGGGCTCTGGCAATCACTCTTCCAACTGCTTTTATGAGTTCAACTATTTTAGATTCCATATGTAAGTGAGATCATACAGTATGTGTCTTTCTGTGTTGGGTTTATTTCACTTAGCATAATGTTCTTCAGTTTCATCCATGTTGTCACGAATGATACGATTTTTTTTTTGACTCAAAAATATTCTATTGTATATGTTTTCATTGTATATGTATACCATATTTTCTTTATCCATTCATCCATCAACAGATATGTAGGTTGTTTCCATATCTTGGCTATTGTGAATAATGCTGCAGTGAACTTGGAGATGTAGATATCTCTTCAAGATACTGATTCTACTTTCTTTTGGATATATACCCAGAAGTGGGATTACTGGATCATATGGTAGTTCTATTTAAAACTTTTTGATGAACTGTTTTCTATAATGACTGTACCAATTTACATTTCCACCAAGAGTGTACAAGGATTTCCTTTTCTCTATATCCTCATCAACACTTGTTATCTTTTGTCCTGTTGATAATAGCCATTTTAATAGATGTAAGATGCTATCTCATTGTAGTTTCAATTTTCATTTCTCTGATGATTAGTGATGTTGAATATCTTTCATATACCTGTCAACCATTTGTATGTCTTCTTTGGAGAAATGTCTATTCAAGTCCTTTGCCTATTTCTTAATTGGGTTATTTGGCTTTTTATGCTATTGAGTTATTTGAGTTCCTTATATATTTTGAATAGTAATCCCTTAATAGATGTATCATTTACAAATATTTTCTCCCATTTCATAGGTTTTCTCTTCAATCTGTTGATTGTTTCCTTTACATGAGAACTCATCAGTTTTAGGACCATGATAACCTCAAAGGGTTAGGAAATGAGAAAAAAAGAAGAAAATAATAAAAAACAACAACTAATGGATTCTGCCTTAAAGGCAATAATTTAGATCTTTAAAGAAAATGTAATGTTTCTAAATTATATATTTTCTTACGAAAAGCTACTTATTCACTACCCATAAGAAAAGCTTTTAGATTATTTATAATATGAGACTATATGAAATAGGATTGCTGCAATGAATTAATTTTAAAGGTGAGTGAGAAATCAGAAATCATTACAAGAAAAAATATATGGACTAAGTGTTTATGATAAGTTAATTACTGTAGTTGAACATGTACATAGAGTAAACTTTCTGGCAGCTAAGTTAATGAAGGAAGACACTTGGTGGTTCATAGCATTCACGGATACGAGAAAATAAGATGATTATCAGAAGAGGCAATTTTTTCCTGGGCACTGCACTAGGAGGATTTCACCTTGAGCAGAGCCAAAACTGAAACGTGTGAGCATGGACTCTTGATTACACAGTCCTCAATGGGGACTTCTCTGTGCACAAACTTGGATAGGTTAACTAACCCTTCTAAGATTTACCTCAGTAAACATAATTTATGTTTAACATTTAATTAATTCAAACATATATATATATATAAATATATATATATATACTCATTTGAATTGAAAAAGAAAAATGACAAATGAAATCTATGTATACCCATGTTTAGGAACAAAGTATGACCAATACCTCTGAAGATCCTTGGATGGCCCTTCCGGGACCCATCCCTTTCTCTCCACCCCCTCTCAGAAATAATCAAGCTCATGAATTTTTAGAGTAGCCAATCCCTTAGGGTACTTTAAAGTTCTTCCCTTATGTCTGTGTATCTCTAAACAAGATATTGTTTAATTGTTTGTGTTTTTGAAATTCATATACATGTAATGATAGTGAATGATTTTTTCCGCAAATTGCTGTTTTCACCGAAATGTATGTTTGAGATTCATCTCTTTGGATAAATTTAGCTGTAGTTCAGTGATTTTCATTACTGGTCAAAAGGATATAGAGCCTATCACCACCATTCTGGCCTAATGGGCATCAGGTGCTCATATTTGATTAATCACAATACTTGATTAATGAAACACTAATAAAAAAAGTTCCATGCAAGCATTCACATTTTTTACTTATTTAGTTAATTTCAAATTGTTTTCCAGAGTGGTTACATTCTTACTAGCAGAACCTGTTGCTTCACATTACAGTCAATAGTTAGATGTTTTAATTTCTCCAAATCTGGTGGATGAGATATTATGTTATCTCATTGTCATGGTAATGCGATTTCATTTTATTTCTAGTGAAGTTGAGTATATTTTTATATGTTTATTGCCTAGTCAGCCCTCTTAACTTTATCTTTAAAGCTCAGTGAAATATTTTATACATATTTATTAAAATGATAAAAGAGATACATACCAAAATACCCAACAAAAGTCCTGGTACAGAGCTGGTATTTAACATTTATCAATAACCACCCTTAGCCTTCACCCTTTATACAGCTAAGAGCTACTTGATAAAATGACAAGTAACAATTTCCTCTAAGGTTTTTAAAACATACCAAAATATTGTTCATATTGTTCAAATAAATGCTTCTTTAGCACACATGTATATACACTCTCACACACATGCGTACTCAGCTAATTCACTGAAGGCATTTCTGTAAAAAGCTGAATTTAAATTGTCTTATTATATTCATGTTTGCATTCAAACTTAACAAAGAGAAAGAGCCTAGAATTAAATGACCTGGCTAATGAGGAATTTATTCCAAAGACACACTACTATATATAAAATAGGTAACCAACAAGGACCTACTATATAGCACAGAGAACTATACTCAATATCTTGTGATAACCTATAATTGAAGAGAATGTAAAAAAGAATATATATATATATATCTTAAGCACTTTATTGTACACCTGAAACTAACACACTAACACAGAATTGTTAATCAATATTTCAAGAAAAGTAAAAAAAAAAAAAAAGAAGTGTGTGGGAAATTGAGGAAGTTTTGTTTATTTGTCTGTTTGTGTTGTGTTTTTAGCTGCCCTCGTTGGGGCAGCCCCTGAGCCCAAATCACAATGGGGATGTTCTCCAAACTACAGTAAGTGTGATAAAAGTCCAATTTTATGTAAATTTCAAAAGTTACAAATATTTATGCGGTAGCAAACTCATATATTTTAAGAAAAGACAGCAATATTGTACAACTTTCTATATTTTGTGGGCACAAAAATATTTTATAATTGCTAATATATACAAAATAAGCTTCCAGGAAAGCAGCAGGGACTCTTTTGTCAGCTCCTAAAGTTTTGGAGGGATTCCAAGTACAACTTAGTCATTTTTAGAGATTTGAAACTAAATTTAAATAGTGGAGATGTTAACACCTTCTTTGAGGATTATTTTTAAAATTAGAGGGTATGTGTAGAAATTGACCAAAAGATAGCACTCAATAATCATTAGTAATAATTTAATAAATATATTTTTTTAATTTAACAAATATTTATTGAGGGCCTTATATGTGTTTGGTGGGCACTATGCTAGGCACTTGGATATACATATTATGAGAAAAATAATCCAACAAATAAAACAAACTAAAACAGAATTTATCTATTATATATAATATATATATATATTTTTTCCTCCTAAATCTTCCAGCAGATGTGCTGATTTGAATATTGGTATAATGTTCTAGTTATCATAAATTATACATTAACAAGATAGAACTTGCTTTTCACTAACCACATATTTTGGGCTGATAAATCTTTATTGTCAGGGCTGTTCTGTGCATTGCAGCATATTTGGTGGCATCCCTAGCTTCTGTTCCCTATGTACCAATGGCACCACCAGCCATGTCATGACAATCAAAAGATGTCACCAGACATTGCCAAATTTCCTTAAAGGGCAAAATTACCTACAGTTGAGGGTCACCGAGTTAGAAGAAACAGTAGAATTAAAAGAGCACTGGGTCATATGGTATTTCTATTTTTAGTTTTTTAAGGAACCTCTGTACTGTTCTCCATAGTGGCTGTATCAATGTACATTCCCACCAACAGTGAAGGAGGGTTCCCTCTTCTCCACACCCTCTCCAGGATTTGTTTGTAGGTTTTTTGATGATGGCCATTTTGACCGGTGTGAGGTGAAACCAGTGGTTTTGATTTGCATTTCTCTAATGATTAGTGATGTTGAGCATCTTTTCAACATGTACCCCCAAAGTTCATTTCAGCACTACTTACAATAGCCAGGACATGGAAGTAACCAAAATGTCCATCAACAGATGAATGGATAAAGAAGATGTGGTACATATACACAATGGAATATATCCTCAGCCATAAAAAGGAACGAAATTGAGCCATTTGTAGTGATGTGGATGGACCTGGAGTCTGTCATAGAGAGTGAAGTAAGTCAGAAAGAAAAAAACAAATACCGTATATTAACGTATATATATGGAATCTAGAAAAATGTTACTGACGAACTTATTGGCAGGGCAGGAATAGAGACTCAGATGTAGAGAATGGACTTGTGGACATGGGAGGGAAGGGGAGGCTGGGACAAAATGAGAGAGTAGCATTGATGTATATACACTACCATGTGTAAAATAGATAGCTAGTGGGAAGCTGCTGTATAGATCAGGAAGATCAGCTTGGTACTCTGTGATGACCTAGAGTGGTGGGATGGGGAGGGTGGAAGGGAGGCTCAAGAGGGAGAGGTTACATGTATACATAGAGCTGATTCACTGTGTTGTACAGCAGAAACTAACACTACATTGTAAAGCAATTATAATCCAATAAAGATGTTAAAAAAATAATAAAGCAGTGTACTGGGAGAAAAAAGACCTAGGATTGAAATCTGGCTTTTTCCACTGACTATTTTCTGCATTTATTTAACGAGGAACAGAATTTAGAGAATGATGCATATAGTTATAAAGCTCTTCTAACGGGATTTATAAGAAATTTTAGATAATTCCCTGTGTTTATAAAGCAAGACCTGATCTTTCAGGCACCAGAGAAAAAAGTGAAAATCCTAGTTCCCAGCATTAACATCTACATAGCTCACAGTTGAGTAAAATAAATACTAGACATCTTATGCTATTGGTAAGCTCACTAACTGTGTCCTCTAAAGCCCAGTTTCCTTACCTGTAAAAGGAGGGGTGACACCTTACTTCTCAAGTTTGTGTTGAATATCCAGTTAAGGATTTCCACTAGTCCATATATTGACTTTGTCATCCTTTAACATACAGTATTATAATAAGTTGTTTGTTCACAAGTTTCTAGCCCAGTATCTGATATATAGTAACAAGTGATAAACAATTGTCACATGAACAGCTTATTTGGTGAATCTATGTTGTCCAATGTATTGGTTAATTTTCCTTCCTTTTCTTCCTTTCTTCCTCCCTTTCTTTTTATTTATTTATTTTTTTTTTGCGGTACACGGACCTCTCACTGTTGTGGCCTCTCCCTTTGTGGAGCACAGGCACCGGATGCGCAGCCTCAGCGGCCATGGCTCACGGGCCCAGCCGCTCCGCGGCATGTGGGATCTTCCCGGACCAGGGCACGAGCCCGTGTCCCCTGCATCGGCAGGCGGACTCTCAACCACTGCACCACCAGGGAAGCCCCTCCCTTCCTTTTCATTGCTTTCCTTTCCTTTTCTCTCCTTTAAAAAAAATTTATACTACCAATATAACCAGAAGCCACAATGATAGACAGGTTATGTAAGCAGCCATAATTTCTTATCATTTTAGGGCCAATCACAATAAACAAAATTCTTCCTACAGGTGCTCACCAATGAATCAAATTCATATAACAGAACACAGAAACTTTTATCTGAACATTAGGAAGTTTATTTCAAGTGAAAATATCTTTATAAAAATTCAAGGATGTATGCTGCTTAAATTTTTAATCAAGTGCAAGTGAGTGATATAAATTCTTTTGCAATGACCGATTTGGCCCAGGAAATCAAGGAATCTCCCTCTGGCCTCTCCCTGAGGAAAAAAAAATACCCCCTTTGAACATTCTTGGCCAATGGTCATTTAATTTCCATTATTAACCATCCTTATGTCACGTTAAAGAAAAGTCTAAGGTCCATGAGTGGAGCAGCAGGGATATCCCAAGACCAAATCTGGCCTCCTCACTCTTGTCTTAGCTTGTAATAATATAAAAATTTAGAAAGATCAAGGCTTCTAAATGAGATGAGCTCAACATAGACAGGGGGTCAGGGGAGAGCTTGGAACTGAGAATGAGAGGAACTTGTTGGAAACCCAACACTGCTACTTGCTAGCTATGGGATTCTGAACAGACACAGCAGCTCTCTGAATCTCACTTTCCTCATCTGTAAAATGGGCATGATAATATATATGTTGCTGATGTGGGACAAAGCTAATGTAAATAAAAATCAAAGTGACCAGAAAATTGGGAGAAGAAATTCCATCATAGAAAACAAATGAATCAAGTGTTAACATTTGGAAGTATTTTCACTTGAGGTGGTTTATTTGGTCTGTTGGCTTGATTTTTTTGAGAATTTTTCCTTCAGGATAGAAAGAAAAACTTTAAGATTGACTCAATTCCTATACTTCTATTTAATGAGAGAGAAGGGGAGAAGAGAGGAGAGGAGAGGAGAGATCCCAGGCTGATATCAAGTCTTGTGCCTTAGCAAACAGCCCAGGGAAGGAAGAGTTTCTCCCAGCAGAAAAGAAAAAAAAAAGTTTCCTAAAAATAATTTTGCCTATCTTTAAATAATTACAACCCTAGAGAATTAAAAGCATTAAGATGTATATACAGCCATACACAAACCTACAGGGTATGAGTCTTCTCTAACTCCATCCATCTTGGTTATGCCTGGTTAATTACAAACTTCCGGCTTGCATGCCTGGTTAATTACATGCCTGGTTAATTACGAACTTTCCTAGACTAGAAAAACCTGGTTAATTACAAACTTTCCTATCCTAGAAAAAGCACTGTGAAGTGAACATAGGTAGAGGTATGGGAAATTAATTTTCATTATTTTCTTTTAGAGAATAGAACATTTGTTGAAGAGCGTTTCTGTCTTTCAAATCCCTACAGCAAAGTGAAGAGGTTGGGGTTTTCAGTTACAAAATCAAATTAGTGAATCATTTACAAGATAGTGTGCTCTATGGAAATAGAAATGTCTAGTCTCAGCTCTATCATCAAAAAAACAAGTGACTAGAGAAAATGTTTAACCCTCTGTAATGGGTTTAATAGTGTCCCCCAAACTTCACATATACACAGAACCTCAGGATATGATCTCATTTGGAAATAAGGTCTTTGCTGATGTACTTAGTTAAGGATCTTGAGAAGAAGTCATCCTAGATTCAGGGTGGACCATACATCCAATTACTGGTATTCTTATAAGAAGAGGAGGGGACACAGAGAGACCCTGAGAGAAGAAGGCCATATAAATACAGAGGCAGAAATTGGAGTTTTGCACGTAGAAGTCAAGGAATACCAAAGATTGCTGGTAACCACCAGAAATTAAGAAAGAGGTATGGGACAGTTTCTCTTTTAGAGCCACCAGAAGAAAAGAACCTTGTTGACACCTTGATTTCAGGCTTCTGGTTTCCTGAACTGTGAGAAAATAAATACCTGTTGTTTTAAGCCATGGAATTTGTGTTATTTTGTTATAGAAGCCCTAGAGGAAACATACACCTTCCCTGTACTTTTATTATTTCATTTCTGTATGCTATGATAGAGCTAGACATGTATCTTAGATGCATAACTACACTGTATTTGGGTTGGGATAACAATGGTTAAAAAGATAGACACATATATGCATTAGGAATTGAGCCATGCAATTAGAAACTAAAAACAGCCTGAAAATTGTTATGCTGGTGGCCAATACAAGGTGTTATGGGGAAATACAGCACCCTGGGAGGTGGATGGACATGGGGTCCTGGGGCAGACAAGGAAAGCCTCGAAAGAAAGAAAACTAGACTGAGTTCTGGGAAAGTGGAGAAAGAATCAGCCTGGTGAAAAAGGCTATGTGGAAAGAGGACTTTATGCAGCTTAATATTTCAGAAGAGTTAAATGGTAGGAATGAGAACATGGGGAGATGACACTAGAACTGTAGGCAGAGTCAGGTCATGAGTGAAATATTGAAATGTATAAAGCTTTTCCTGAAAGAGTGTGCTTCAGTTTCCTCATCTGTCAAACGTGCTGATTGGACAAAGTCATAATTTTGCTTTCAGCTCTGGGCTTCTGAGAATCTAGGAATGTTAAAGTCCTTGCAAGTTGCCTCTGACACCTGGGTAAGTAAGATCTGTTCTGTTGATCAGCAATACTCATCAAGTAAGTTAGTGATATTGAAAAAGTATATATAGTTAAGTGGTTGCTTAACCAAATTTAAAATGTGTTGCTGGGAAGTTCTGTACCAAAAATATTAGTTTAAGAAAACCAAGATCTGTGTTCTATCCTACACCTAAGTTTATCCTTACACTAAGTTTATGTCTTAGTGAAAGTTACTTGTGATAATGGATCATCCAACTGAGAAGCAGGTTTTCTTTCTGTTTATGGATGTATATCAGGCTTCAATCACTTTCTGACAGGATCGCATGAGAGTAGTGACCATATGATCAATTTGAAGTGAGAGATTTAAAAGATCGTTAAGGAAACTGAAGTGACATCTAACCCTGCTCCCCCAGCTCCCAACACACACACACCTTATGTGAGAGAAATGCCTTCAATTGGTCATTTTGGACTGTTTTCATCAAGTTCAAATTTTGTTATTGTAAAGGAAGATATTACAAATCTTGATGTAGTGCGGACGAGTCTTTGGAACTGAAAAACCTGAGTCTGATCCATGCTATGCCATTTAGGAGTATGTCTCCTTGGAAAAAGGTACTTAATGTCTCTGAACATCAGTTTCTCAGCTACAAAATGGGAATAATACATACTACATTAAACAGTGAGAATGAAGATTTATAAAATTACATATCTCATCCATCTACTATAGTATTATTTAATACATTTAAATGTTTAATAAATGGTACCTTTTAATTAGCCTCATCAGTTAGATTTTAATGGAAAATCTAATGGAATTTTTAAAAACTTCCTGGATCTTGGGTAACTTTTAATAAAGTATATTAAAGAAAATGTTTTATGGTCCTGAGTACACTCTTAGACCACTTCACACACTGAAATGATTCAATGTATGCTAGGTTCTATGGAAACTTGTACAAAATTATTTATAATTCATTTCTACACAGTAGTGTATGCGGGTCATGCTGATTTTTTTTCCCAGTAATTTGGAGCCATATAAAACATCAGACCTACTAATACTAATGTAACCAATTGCAACTAATAGTACATTTTCATCTGAAAAGGTCTAACCTTCCATGATTTTGAATACTTCATGAACATTTCATATCAGTGTTCATTTATGTGGCAGTGAGGACTGTTTTGAATGGCATCTGAAAGTGCAGTGCAGAAGACTGGTCTTTGATAGAACTGGTTCCCATTCTAACTCTGCTACAATGTATTGGAAGAGTAAGTTAATCACTTTGGTAATGTGAGGGTAACAAAGATCACTTCATACAGTTAATATGAGCATCAAATGAGATAATACACGTGACAACACCAAGTTAAATGCCCTAGACAAAGGAAGTAACAGAGAGTGACCATTGTTTTAAATAGTACATGCACCATATACAAGCCACTTTCAATCTTTTTGTGGACATAGCCTGTGTAATACGTAGGTAAAGGAAATAATACATTTGGACACCACATCACTGACATATTTACACAGTCAAAATGCCTAGAACAATTGCTTATTCTTGGCTTCCACATTTTTTTTGTGTAAACCTGGACAGTTTGTTCCAATATTATGTTCTTTACAGAGTAGAGTACTCTGTTGATGGTAAACACTAAACACAATAGAACACATCTTATGTTATTTCTAGGTCTAAAAATATCTTATGACTCCTCAAATCAACTAGTCAAACAGAATGTGCAGTCTATAGTGACATATGTTATTATCTATATCCTGAGTTTCAGAACATTCTTTTTTGTCTCTTGACAAAGCAGCACTTTATTTATTTTTGCCACCCATCCACTATTTATCTGAGTTTTGTAAATTCCACACAAAGCCAAATGCCGGGCATCTAATGCACAGCAAGAATGTCTATCAGTATTAAACACAAACACACACAGATACATACATCTTACCATGTCCTTGAAAAATTGACAGAGTAGCATTGCTTATCGGAGAAAAAAAACCTATGGCACTTTGCATAACTTATGTGTAATGGATAGGATTATATAAAACGCATGTGGCTTTTTTTCATTCCTCATACATTATAAAGTAATGGCATTATTGGGGCTGCCCAACGATTTTGCCTTAGTCCCACTCAGCCTTGTCCTTAAAACTTGAGAAACCCTAGATAAAATGTAATCTCTTCAGACATAGGAGTCCAAATTCTAGACCCCAAATATTCACTTGTTAGTTCAGTACAGGTGCACTGTAACAATGAATGATACCCTCTCTCATCTCATTATTGCTTCTATGGCACTAAGTACCAATTAGTCAGAGAAAATCTCCTTCATCTCGGATGCACTTTGGGCATGTTCTATGAACTCTGATCTCAGATCCTTATTCTGGAAAATAAGTATCATAATACTTTGAATGTTATTATCATGACAGTGACATTGGATAAGTGAATTTTGAAGCTCCTAGTACAGAACCTTTCACTCTTTCCCTTGAGCTTTTCTGGAACAATCCTAAACTTAACTGTGTCACAAAAACAGAAATATAGATCAGTGGAACAGGATAGAAAGCCCAGAGATAAACCCACGCACATATGGTCACCTTACCTATGATAAAGGAGGCAAGAATATACAGTGGAGAAAAGACAGCCTCTTCAATAAGTGGTGCTGGGAAAACTGGACAGCCACATGTAAAAGTATGAGATTAGAACACTCCCTAACACCATACACAAAAATAAGCTCAAAATGGACTAAAGACGTAAATGTAAGGCCAGAAACTATCAAACTCTTAGAGGAAAACATAGGCAGAACACTCTATGATATAAATAACAGAAAGATCCTTTTTTACCCACCTCCTAGAGAAATGGAAATAAAAACAAAAATAAACAAATGGGACCTAATGAAACTTCAAAGCTTTTGCACAGCAAAGGAAATCATAAACAAGACCAAAAGACAACCCTCAGAATGGGAGAAAATACTTGCAAATGAAGCAACTGACAAAGAATTAATCTCCAAAATTTACAAGCAGCTCATGCAGCTCAATAACAAAAAAACAAACAACCCAATCCAAAAATGGGCAGAAGACCTAAATAGACACTGCTCCAAAGAAGATATACAGATTGCCAACAAACACATGAAAGAATGCTCAACATCATTAATCATTAGAGAAATGCAAATTAAAACTACAATGAGTTATCTTCTCACACCGGTCAGAATGGCCATCATCAAGAAATCTAGAAACAATAAATGCTGGAGAGGGTGTGGAGAAAAGGGAACACTCTTGCACTGTTGGTGGGAACGTAAATTAATACAGCCACTATGGAGAACAGTATGTAGGGTCCTTAAGAAACTAAAAATAGAACTACCATACGACTCAGCAATCCTACTACTGGGCATATACCCTGAGGAAATCATAATTCAAAAACAGTCATGTACCACAATGTTCATTGCAGCACTATTTACAATATCCAGGACATGGAAGCAACCTAAGTGTCCATCAACAGATGAATGGATAAAGAAGATGTGGCACATATATACAATGGAATATTACTCAGCCATAAAAAGAAACGAAACTGAGTTATTTGTAGTGAGGTGGATGGACCTAGAGTCTGTCACACAGAGTGAAGTAAGTCAGAAAGAGAAAAACAAATACCGTATGCTAATACATATATATGGAATCTGATGAAAAAAAGTCATTAAGAACCTAGGGGTAAGACGGGAATAAAGACATAGACCTACTAGAGAATGGACTTGAGGATATGGGGAGGGGGAAGGGTAAGCTGTGACAAAGTGAGAGAGTGGCATGGACATATATACACTAACAAACGTAAAATAGATAGCTAGTGGGAAGCAGCTGCATAGCACAGGGAGATCAGATTGGTGGTCTGTGACCACCTAGAGGGATGGGATAGGGAGGGTGGGAGGGAGGGAGATGCAAGAGGGAGTAGATATGGGAACGTGTGTGTATAGCTGATTTGCTTTTTTATAAAGCAGAAACTGACACACCATTGTAAAGCAATTATACTCCAATAAAGATGTTAAAAAAAAAGAATTAATCATGCCTGAGGACAAAGGTGATGAAATGCTGACAACCCACCGTTCCTTATCTGTTCCAGAACCTAGCCAGTCCTTTCCTTTTTGAAAAAATAAACATTTCTAAGGAGAAAAAAAAATATTCTCAGACTTCAAATCAGGATATCATGTAGTAAGAGGGATGAAGAAGGAAATATTCTCAGAGAATTTAAACCGTGATACAATGACGACTTGAGGAAACAACACCCTATATGAGTGTTAGAGACGGCATCATGGAGAAGGTTCTATTTAAGACAGGTTTTGAAGGATAAGTTGGCATTTTTCCAATTGGAGGGGGAAAGAGACACATTCTAGGCTGAGTGAACCTCATAAATAAAGAGAGCTGGGTGTTTTGAGTAAGGGGCCCTCTATGTTTGGAATGTAGAGCATGCATGTAGGAAGTAGCATATGTGACAGCAGAGGAAGACAGCAGGATTGAGAATGTCCTAAATGTTATGTTAGGTGGGTTTTAATCAAAATATTGCTAAGATCAGACCTGTATTTGGGTGAATGGGTTGGAAGAGAGGTCAGAGGCCAGTTAGGAATCTAATTAAAAGGGACAATAATGAGCGCTATGAGTCCAAGAAAATGCAGAGGAAAAAACAGAAAGACGATTATTTCATTCAGACAGGTCAGCCATGATCCTGTTGCTGAGCAGCTTACAGTCTAATTGGGAGGTAAGACATTATTATAGGAATGACTTTACTGCTATGTAGCATCTGATTCTTTCCTCCCTGGTATTACAAAAGTTGAGCAGAGGGAGATTACTTCAAAGAATATTCAGAAAGACAGATATGATGAAGGCTTCATTTCTCTTCTAGCCCAGTGGATCAGTATTAGTAATGGGTTGCACTGGGTGACCGGCTCCCAGGAGAACAGAATCACGTAAAGGACCTTCACAAAGGATAGCTGTACTTCCTCTCTCTCTCTGCACATACACAGACACACACACACACATACAGACACACATATAAACATTCACTTTACGTTGCATCTATAAATGTTTTAGCAAAGTCTGAAAAGAACTTGTGATTTGTATCTTAATTCTACATTTACAAACTTTATAAACTTAAAATACCAACAGCAAGTTAACCCCATCTTTTGAGCCCTTATTTTTTCTCACTTATAAAAGGGTGTGATAGTACCTTTCTATCAAGGTTGCTGTGAAGATTTTTAAAAACTATTTATTTGATAACCCCTGGTGCAATCTAACAGACAGTAGGTACTCAGTATGTTTCTGTTTCTGTTTTCTTTCACCCTCCTGGGGAAAATCTTACAGATTTTTGGTCACCAATTCCAAGGAAATATTTTTTTTCTACCTATGACAGGAAGGGGTAGAAATACAGCTGTTGGGTACAGTATTCTTGGATTTCATGGTTAGGGTTAACGCTTAGTGAGTCCTTCCTAGGTGCCAGGCACTGTGGTTAACCTCGGAGACAAAGGAACAGCTGAAAAAAAGGCCCCACCCTGAGACATTGCACAACCAACTAAAAGGAGATAAATAATCACAGAGCATTAGGTACCAAAGTAGAATAAAAATCCAGAATAAGAGTTTCTTACAAAATCTCCACTGGGTGTGCAACCTCCATTAATGCATCCAGAAAACCTGTTGCTAGAGGATACTTAATAGTGGTTGAATTCAGACTAAATATTGGATGCAGTTCAGCACCACCGAGAAATTCAGCCTGTGTGGAAGGAGTATTTTCAGACCAGAGAGCATGAATAAATTCCATTAACACCAAGTAAAAGCTGCATTTGAAAAACATGAAAGTACTGTGATCTGAGAGACAGTTATTATTTTTTCAAACTTAATTTTTTCTTATTTTGTCTGTCTTTTTCCAGGATTAAGACTGACTTCTTTTTTTAATCCCCACTTAGCTTTGATGGGGGGAGCTGCAGATTTTATAAAAATATTATTTTCAATAATATATGCTCTCTCATATAGACAGAACTCTCAGTAAAATATATATGAGAATATTCCTTCCAGCCACTAGCTATGATTCATTTATTACCTAGTTGGTCAGGGTTCTTGGAAAAGAGAACGGTCATTTCTCTCAATACGCACTCCCACAATTCCCCAACTTTTACCTGTTTTGCTGGTTATAATGCCAATCAGAACTTATAAGACATTTTATCTTTCTACTCTCTCTCCTCCTACTCTCCAGTGATTTTATTCCTCCTCTACTATCCTGACTCAGTAGTTATGTTCTGGTATTAAAAGCAGAACAAGTTTTGCTTGGAAATTTTGAAGTAAAATTCTTAGAAGGAGATTGAATGTTGGTGCTTATTTATAGCTACTATCAAGTCTTCTCAAGTAATTCTCCTTTGATGTGACAGATATAATTCCAAAGGATTTTAAGAACATTCAAATTTTCAACTGCCCTTACATATTGATACAATACTCTCAAGAATTTCACTGTGAACCTTCTATTCTGCCATAAATAATAAGCATGCACTCAAGAGAGGACAGAAAAGAAGGAAAGAAAACCTTGGAGGGGTTCTGTAGTACTTTCTAAGGCCACAGTGTGATTTCTGATGCTATCAAAAGCTAAACCAAGGCAAATTTAAGGTAAGAATTAGGAATCTGACAGTAAGATTTAGGAATTGACAGTAAGTCAGTTTGTTTTAATTCAACTAGAATTAGAATTAATGACAGAGGTAGAAAAAATAAGTAGGGGCTTGGGAATAAAGATTCCTATACTCTGGCTTTAGAAAGATACCATTCAATAATTATTATCAGAAATATGCTAATTGACATTTAAGGATAAATACAAATGGGATGAATATTTTGAATGTCACTACCACTTTGGATTAATAGTATTACTATTATGAAAAAAATATGCAATCTATAGTTTCAAGTAGGGAAAAGCTCTGTGTTTTGATTGAAAAATGTTAGAAATTAGGAAGGTTTTTTTTTTTGCCTCCTTATTGTTAAGTGTGTTCTTTTTTATCAGATTCTTTTCTAAACCAACTTTCTGAGATATTTGTGTAAGCCTCAAGTAAAATATGATAAATTAAAATTATATAGCATAAACCTGAAAGGATATTTTTTAATTTTACAGATAAGGGAAGTGAGATTTAGAGAAATGAGGTAACATTACTAAGGTCATGGAGACAGTTGGTGGCAAAACCAGAAGAGAAATGGACTTAATTTCATTACCGCAAAAAGACATTAAAGGCTTGGAATGCTCTTTTGTCTACTCATCCAGCCTGCTCCTGTGATATATAACCCTTCCTCCTCCTTCCTCAATCACCACAGTAAATTGCAGTAGGATGTATTCACTGAAAAATAAGAGTAAGGAAGCTAAATTAAAAGTCAAATATTCCTGTTACTTTTTGATGCCCAGTTTTACTTAACTCACTCCATAAGTGAAAGATTAAGGAAAAAAAAAACTTTATAGTTAACATAAAACAGTTGTTTGAAATCTGAATTCACAGCAAAATATGACGTTTACAAAACAGGTTTTATATGTCAATGAAAAAATAAGCCTCTAAGGAGCCTTGGCCAGTAGACATGTTTTTCTTATTTTTGTTTCTTTCCTAAACTTTATAGATTGAATAAATTATTTCTAAGATGGTTTCATAAGAAACATTTTAGTAGAATCTGAACCCTTAGGCATGAAATGTTTTAAACCTCATAAAAGGATTTTTCCATTGAATTTTTTCTCTTTTTTCTTTTTTGAGTGAGGAGTTAGGTGATGTAATAACTCTTTTTCCTTTTGAGTCTTTGGAACGAGAGGTAGGTGAGTTTGATAAAGTGCATGTACCAAGGACCAGCTGGAGACACTATGTATGTCCTGAATGCCCAACATGTAACAAGGTAGACCCTTAAGCAGAACTCACTTTTTGCAAAATCATAAAGTAGCTTGGTTTCTTGCCTTTATAGCTCTGGAAAGTATCATCTATTGCCATATTTTTCACTTGGAAGAGTCCGTAGGCACAGTGACAGGATAACCTACTCCACATTCATACCCAAGGCTCCTCAAATCCAATGTGTCCAAATGCACACATTCCCCCTACCCCCAATTTTCCATCTGGTCCTTCTATAGTTTCTAATATATAGTCTAATCCTACCAGACATTCTAGAAATCAAGAGCCTCTTTACGTATTATCCTTTCTTCCAACCACCACTACTTTAGTGCAGGACTTCCTTGAACTTTATCTGGACTAATATACAGATTCTTCTACTTCTCTCCAACCCACACATTTTTTTCATACAATTATTCTGCTAATGATGTAAACTATTTTTAAGTTAAATCTGTTCACAAACTACCCCAGTTTATAATCATTAAACAACTTTCCATCATCTGATGTTTAATTTCCAAAGCATGTCCCATGAAATACTAGTCACTGCTCTACAACAAAAAAAGTAAACTCAAAACAAAGCAGGTTTCCATTGTCCAATAAATTTGGAAATGTTGTAGATTTATCTCTTTTAAAAATTGGTATGTCAAAAGCATTGAAAAACTGAGCCATACAGAAACCTACTTAATTCTGTTTGGTATAAGTTTCTTATGACCATGTCTACATACACGTTTAGCTTCTTTTTGTGTTGCCTCACCATTATGTTTTTGACTATGCTTTCTGTATCTCTTTATCCCCATAATCTATAATGCCTGGTATACACTATTCCCAATAAATGTGTGGTGACAGAATGGGTGAATGGATTAATGAATGATACACTGCTTGACAGACTGTCATCTTGTTTTACTTTAGATAATGGGGCAGAAAAGCTCTACAGCCTAACTTTGCTTAAAAGAATAGTCCATGCAGAGATACAATAGCAAGTGTCCATGGCTTTCTGTTCTGTTTTCATTATACCCAAGGGAATAGTGACTCTTCACACCTGAGATTTCTAGTAGTGAAGGGATTCAGAAGCCATGAGGAGGTCATATTTGGAGCCTTTCCTTTGGAGAAAAAGAGGGAGATAGCAATTCAGCTTTGGTCTTAAAAACTTTAATCTCTGGAGAATTTGCCTCTGCTGAGTCCTCCTCCTCCTCCTTTTTTAAATGCAAAGATGTGAATTCCTCATTTGAGAAGACTTCATATTTCACAGTATTCAGAATAATTCCTTAAGCTCAAGGGATTTTTTTCTTTTAATTTTTCATATAGCTGTTTGGCTCTTTTAAGATTACTTATCCCTTGTGGGATAAAAATGGCAAAGATGACTATGGGTCAGTGAGAATCTGTAGAACAGTCCTTCATTGAAAGAGGTCTCTGAAGTCTGGGCAAGGTTGTTCCAAATTTCTTTTTATAATACTCATTTGATAAGTTGGTTGCTTAACTAATATAATAGGGCCCAGGTATTGAGACTCTTAACACAAATAAGTTGTGTTTTTTTCCCCATTATTCCCATTATTATAATATTCACTTTTTAAAGCTTTGGGGAATAGAACATACACTAGATGCCATAGGAAATAAAACTGACTGCTACTGAATGTATTCATAACATCTCCTAAGGCTTCAAGGAGACTACATGGAGAATATTGTCTCCATATAAGGAAATAATGATTCTGATAAACAGGAGATAAGACATTAGACATAAGCTTCAAACACTGATGAAAAACAAATGCTAAAAAAAATTAAAATTTATGAATAAACTGCCAAAGTCTAGAACAGCAGAATAGCTAAATTGGGTCAGGGTGGAGCCTGAGTTGGCTATTAAATATATATGCTAGGCATTGACAGTGAAAGGAGGACTGATTACATGAGTTATAAGAGAAGTGTAATATGATTATTGAATGAAGACTTTTTCAATATATGATGAATACCCACCTAACATGACCATGATGATTGGAGCAGAAAATACTCCTTGAGAACTGGAGTGAGAGAAGCCTATAACGTTGTTGTCCTTATTGTTGTTTTAAGTAAATTAATATTTAGTGCAAATGATTCTTTATAAAAGAAGGCTAGGGCCTCCCTGGTGGCGCAAGTGGTTGAGAGTCCGCCTGCCGATGCAGGGGATACGGGTTCGTGCCCCGGTCTGGGAGGATCCCATATGCCGCGGAGCGGCTAGGCCCGTGAGCCATGGCCGCTGAGCCTGTGCGTCCGGAGCCTGCGCGTCCGGAGCCTGTGCTCCGCAACGGGGGAGGCCACAGCAGTGAGAGGCCCGCATACCGCAAAAAAAAAAAAAAAAAAAAGAAGGCTAATCTTGGAGAAAAAAAATTACTCATTTTCACCCTTGACTCAATGATTCTTTGTTTATTTGTCTGTTTCCCTAATATTCAGGGTTACAAATATAGATTTTAAAGGAATACTACTACTACTACTACTACTACTACTACTACTACTATTTATATTACAAATATTATTTATATTTTGATTTCAGACAAGATGATCCCAGAGTTAGTGATTTTCCGAATGGCCCAACTCAGTGTAGAAATTTCTTTTTAAATAACAACTACCATCATTATATCTTACTCTCTCCACAATGTGTCACTCATTGCCTAAGTACCTCACAGATGTTTCTATTCCTTATAATAATCCTCTATGGGAGGTATTATGAGTCAGCCTCATTTATAACAAACCTAAAACTCAAACTGATTAAGTGACTTTCACAATGTCATAGGACTAGTATGTTTCAGTCTTGCTAAAAGTCAATGTTCTGCTTTCTAACCAAGATGTCTACATTTTTACACTGAGAGATTATCATCCTACCTCTACTTATATATTTCCAGGATTAGAAAACTTTCTGTGTACTTAGTCTGATTAATTGTCAGATAATCTGATCAGCAGTTTCTTTATTGCTAATTAAAATTTCAGCTTCATGTTAGTTAGATTCAATGATTTTTTCCAAAGATTCCCCCTTCCATAGACAGTCTATCATTCTATGAGGAGAATTAAAGCACTACAGTATTAAATACACTAAGAAAGAAGGTAACTATTTTTGTTTGCATTGTGGACTTGAACCAGGCCATAATGTGTCATGGCCCTAACCCACTGGCTCTTCAGTCATAGGTATATGACAGTAGTGTTTTTCACAATGTGAAAACTCTGGCAAGTTCAGCCCCACATGTTGCTCTCATACTTAGCATATTTTTATGGGCTAATTAAGGGCCAATTAGGCCCTTGAGCTTGCAAGTGATTTTAATAGATCATTTCATCAGACATCCCATCTGATTCTTGAGAAGTTTCTAGAAATGCCTTACAAGTGAATGTAAATATCTACACTATAGAATGTACCCACAGGGATGGAAACCCTGATTTTGACCACCCTCTGTTGGATTGGGAAGAGAGGAAATTTAATACATATACCAAAACCATACGGTATTGATTTTCTAATTTTATACATTAACAGAGTCGAAACAAATTGATGCAAGTTGCACATCTCGGTAGGTTTTGTGCAAGTGTTTTTGAACCTAGATCTAACTGGCTCTTTCTTGTACAACACATTATCTAACAAAACAAAACATAAGCAAATCATTTTGCTGATTACTTCTGTCACACAGACTCTAAATGAGGGAAGGCTTTTGTTTTTTAAGTTGTTGGTTTTGGTTTTTTTCTCTATGTATTGGTAAGCTGGAATGAATCAGTGGCTGAGTAATGCCTGAGTGTCTCCAGAGAACTTTGAATGTTTGACTGATAAAGTCAACATATAATGGATGGGTTTAAAAATATAAATAGCCTTGTAAAGGAGAATGAATTGTTCCTAAGCTAGAACAAGACTTGACTCATTGGTATTAGCTAAGCTAAAGAAGAAAAAAAAAATGTCAAGAGAAAATAAGTTGTCAGCAATGGCAGCTCAGAAAAATGCAGAGAGAGGAAAACCAATGTTAGTGGTGTGTATCTGGACAGTGTCCAAGGAAAGAAAAATTGAATCTGGATCATGTGAGTCTTGTCTCAGGGAAACTCAGTGCTCCTCTGCAGTCCAAGACCCTCTTGTTAGATATGCCCCTTCCTAGTAAGAGGATTATTACTAAGAGTGGTCAAGTTTGAAGACTGATTTGACCAGATTTTCTAGGAGATAGAGTTTTGGTTTAAGAATAAGTCTTTACCAGGGTAAATGCCTCTTCTATACTTCTTTGAAATAGTTTTCTTTGTAAAAAGCTAGCAAGACAGTCCTGAGTCATGGGACTACTGATTTACCTCAATGGGCACCAAAATCCAGCTATCTCTAGGCTTTAGGAAAAACTGTCTCCTTCACTACGGATAGTATATCCAAAATTATCTATACTTTGAAATTGAAGTAATATGACCTGAGATTTGGTAGAGATTTAATTGAAAGTCCAGAATAGACTACTCTACCTACTTTGATGCTAGGCTTTACATTGCTGCTAGCCTATTACATTAACTAGGGTGACAAGATTATGGTGACAAATAAACCTATAGCTGTCGTTAGCTCAACAAAACAGATGTTTGTTGCTCATATTACAGTAAAGACTGTTTACAGTTTGGTAGAAGCAGGTTGTGGTAGTGTCTGTATATGGTGGCAGTGTGTGGTCTCTTCCCTACATAGTCATTCATGAACCAAGACTATGGCGGCTCTGACATCTTTAATTCATAGCTCCCAACATTGCCCTTGGAACTGTCTTCTTCCCCAGGTTGAAAGGAAAAATAACTCATAAAGGAACATGTGGAAGGATTTTATAATTATGGTTATAATTGGTACATATTACTTTCATTCATAGTCTAATTAGCTATAACTCAGTCACGTGACCAATCTAACTGCAAAGGACAATGGGAAATGTAGTCTGGCTCTATGCCCAGGGAGAAGAGGAGAAAAGATTTTGCCAACACCTTTCACTGACAACTAGGCAAAAGGATTTCTCCTCGCGGAACAGCTAAGATCACAGAAGGACTAAACTGGGGCTGAGTACATAATTTTCTCAGTTACTCCTAAATTGTTTCTTGTGTGTGTATGTGTGTGTGTGTGTGTGTGTGTGTGTGTGTGTGTGTGTGTGTGTGGTAGGTCTGTTGCTGTTCCAGCATTTTCCCCTTTATCACCCTGTTCTTTCCTCTCTGATAAAACTTATTAGAAAAGACACAAGTTTTAGAGTGAGATGATCTGAGATTGAAAGCCAGCTCTTTTGCTTTCCAGCTACATAACCTCATCAAGTTTTAGTTTCCTCATCAGCAAAATGAGGATAATGTCTAGGCTGATGGAAGGCCAATCTGGGATGAGATCTGATGTTGGGTGATTCTGTGTTTTGGACACATCGGCTCATGTTAGAACAATCTGGTCACTAGAAAAGTGGGGAATAATGTCCTTGGTTTTGATTGAAAAGAATCACTTGAAATTTCCAATCTTTTGTTTTTTCTTCTTGATTTTTTTCCTTTCATCAACTATATTAAGATATACTTTATATACAATAAAATTTACCAATTTTAAGCATGCAATTTGATACATTTTGACAAATATATATAGCAGTATTACAGCAGTTATAATAGAAAATATTTACACCTATTTCAATTAACCCAAATCTTCCCTCATGCTCTTTTGCAGTCAGTACCTACCCTTCCACCTCTGATCCCTGACAACTATTGATCTGATTCCTGTCACTATGGCTTTTCCTTTTCTAGAATGTCATATTAATAAAATCATAAAGTTTGTTTTTATGTCTGGCCTCTTTAACTTGGCAAAATGCTTTTGAGATTTGTCTATGTTTTGTGCATATCAATAGTTCATCCTTTTTTTGCTTATTCTATTGTAGAGATATACCACATTTATTTATGAACACTATTCACAAGTTGATGAAAATTTGTGTTATTTTGGTTTTGACTAATATGAATATATCTGCCCTGAACACTTGAGTGTAAGTCTTTGTGTGGACATATGTCTTAATTTCTCTTAGGTAAGTACCTAGGAATAGGACTGCAGTACCAGCCTTGCTTTGTATTGTTGCTGGCTAATTTATACGTGTTTGTTAATCTGACTTCCTTTATGATTCCATATTGGGGAGGAAAGTGCTTTGCACAAAAGGAAATAAATGTTGATTACTGAAATGGGATAAACCCCTCTTTAATATTTCAGTTGCTTTTAAACATAAAGCAATCTCTCAAGTTTGGTCAATATGGACTTTACAGAGAAATAGCAATATAAAAGCTATGCTCAGCTAAGTTTCTTCCATGTATTAAGCACTGAGCTACAGTTGTAACAACAGCAATGACAAGTATTTAAGCCCCAGTAACTCTACCACAGAGATATTTTCATATCATTTTTTAACATGTAGCAACTAAAATATAGAAATGATTAGATTTGCCCAAGGTCAGCATTTAAGAAGGGATGCAGACTGGCATTCAAACCCAAATCTACCTGATTTCCAATCCCATACATTTTCCATTTCTCTTAGTGGGTAGCTATCACAGAATACCATGGACTAGGTGACTTATCAAAACAGAAATTTATTTCTCATAGTTCTGGAAGCTGGGTAGTCTAAGATCAAAATCAACAGATTTTGTGTCTGCTGAGGAACGACTTCCTGGTTCATAGTCTTCTTTTTACTGTGTCCTCACATGTAGGAAATGGGTAAAGGATCTCTCTGGAGTCTTTTTTATAGGGGCACTAATCCTTAATTATCTCCTATAGGCCTTACTTCCAAATATCTTAACATTGGGGTTGAGTTTCAAATATGAATCTGTGGGAGACACAGACACAGACACATTCAGCCCATAGCATCATTGATCTATGTTTTTGAGTCTGTAAAACTAAGAACAACTTTCTAGCAATGGACATCCATTTATAGTTCTGTCTATAAGAAGAACCATCTGGCTGCCTGGTGGCTCTTCTCTTCTTAACAGGCATCATTCTACTTATGACAGATCACACAGGACAAGTATTGCCCAGAAATACTTCCTGTATTACATAAAGCCCATTTGGACCTTTGAGAGTTATTTTCATAAGACTCTTTTTCAATACAAATAAAAAAACAGATATACTTGGAGTTTTAAATGAATATTATTATAGTAGTCCTGACATTAGAGAAATTCCCTAAATGTTAGTCACCACCTCAACAAGCCAAGATAATCTCTTTCAGTGGACAAACTCCTTAACCAAAATCAAGACCTAAAACTGCTCCTAACATTTTTTTTCCCTTCTTTGTATGTGTACCATATCAAGCTGACTCTAGAACATTGAGCCTTGAAAGCATTTGGGATCTAGGCAATGACAAAAAGACAATAATGGGAGTACTGTGTATATTTTAGTGCCTGATCTTTATAAACAACATTAAAATCTCTTAGCTATTTTATCTATGTCTTGAATACGAGCCAAGAATAGTGTTTTGCTCATAAAAAGTAATTTGAATGACACTATCCCCGACTTATTCAATTATTTTCTGTCAATAAGAATCTTTTGTTGCTGCAATGGCCAAGGGAGAGATTACATACATAACATTATCGGGTCATTTCGTAAAATAAATTCAACTTTTGAAAAAATTCCATTAAGTTATTTAATGTATGATTTTTTTACTAAGCAGGGTGGGTGGTCTAAGGAAGCAAGATTATGTTCATTTGATTAGTATTTGTGGCAATAGTTGGAGGCTATTATAATTTCCTTATTATTTAATAAGTCAATACTTTTTGCTTCTTCCTCCCTATTCTTATAAAATATTCTTGAAAATTCTTGTAAAACTTATCAGAAGAGACACAGTCTTTGGAGTAGATGATCTGGGATTGCAGGCCAGCTCTTTCACTTTCCAGCTACATGATTTCTTCAAATTTAGTTTTCTCATCAGCCCAATAAGGGCAATAATATTTACTTACAAGGCAGTGGTGAGAATTAACTGGCTGTTTATGCCATTGCCGTGGTTGTCAGTATAGAAGGAAAACAAGTTCAGGTGGGGAATAGAAACTCATCCTTGTGATAAGCTCTGATGCCTGTGGGATAGTCATGAAATACTTAAAGATAGTGGGTATGTGGGGCAGAGCTGAACAGCCAGATCAGAGGCATAGAGATTTGAGAGCCATCAGATATGGATGACTTTTGAAGTGCAGAAAAGTGATAGATTTGCCCAAGAAGCAGCTGTAGAGCCACAAGGCTCTGGGTGGACAAGGTAGGAACCTGGAGAACATCAGCATGTTCAGGAATGAGCAGTAGTGCCTCAAAGGCAAAATATAGAAGATTTCAGAGAGAAAATACATACTATGGTCTCCTGCATTTTGGAGAGGTGGAGATGCTATACTGTGCTATTTTTATGAGGCTTTTGTTCAGATGATTAAAAAGAAAAAGAATACTTGAAAAGAGCACTGGAGAACACCATGGGAAACCTATAATGGCCTAAACATCCAAGTTTTTGAAGATATTGGTGGCAGCTGGTGGAGCAGCCTTTTCTTCTACTCTCCAGTTTAGAGGGAAATGCTGCCAACAATGTCTTGCTGGCAGAGGGACTGACCTGAATGTTCTCCTTTTAGGAGAGGCTGCTTTGGGAGCAAAGTGGGAAAGAGAACACTAGGACTGTCTGACAATAAAGGTTTCATCCCTGGACTGATCCAGCTTCTCTCTTGGCTCCATTCAATAAGGATCCTACTTACTGAGAACCTTTCATATAATGCATGGGCTGGGCAATTAGGATAAAAATATAAGTGAGAAGCAATCTTTTCCAATGAAATTGTACAATCTTGTGCAAGATAGAGCCATGCCAATCTATGAAGATAAATGCAAAAGCGAATGCCTAACTCCAGGCCTCACCCTAAATTTCTTTATATTTTCTTGCACTTTTCATTATGTTTCAGGCAATATTTTGTTTGCATTTATATTGTGACAAAGGTATTATTATCTCTATTTAGAGATGAGCAAATAAAGCAAAGTTAGTTTAATTTTCCTGGGACCACAAAGTCAAAAACGCGTAAAGGTGAAATATTAGCTGGTTCCTTTCCGTTGCAAAGTCCAGTTCTTCATATGACATCTTGTGCTCACATTGGAATTATAAATGCAGAAAATTCATCACCAAGTGTTAAATGGGAATGCACTGTTCACCTCTGAAATTCAAAAGAGATAGAGAGAGGGTAGGGAGAGAGAAGGGAAGAAGTCAGGAGGGAAGGATAAAAGAGACACAGAGTAAAATGTAGAAGGAACGAGAATGAGAACAAGCAGAAGGAGTGAGGGAAGGAAGAAAAAGGAACTAAGAGATATAGAAGATAATGCTTACCTGAGCTAAGCATCCCTTCCCAGACAATAATACTTTTAAGAATATTAAAATATTCAGCCTCCAGAAGGTGAAAGAAGATTATTACACATTAGGGCTTCTTCAAAGGGCGACTAAAAGCTGCATAGTTAATAATCAAGAAAAGCAGGAGAAATAAAACTCAAATGGAAAATAGAACCAAAGATGAAAAGCAGATTATATTACTAACACAAGGACTTTGAAGCAAAAGCAGAATATATATAGACCTGCAGGCTGGGAAATGAAGAGAGATTTTTCCATGGTGTGCAGATGTATAATATGAATGTAGATGCACATGGATTGAATAATTTGCCTACCCTACCTCTATCTCAGCACCTGCAAAATGGGGTAGAAAGATGTGGAACCTGGAAACTTCACTTGAGCCTTGTCCTCCCCTCTTATCCCATTATTTGGGAAAATATTTTATATGAACCTCGGGGTCCTCAACCTTAAAACTGAAACAATTAACTTATCTTATGTATCTATAAAGATTGTTCTGATCCTTTATCTTAAATAAAATGAATTGAGATAGTAGTGGCATAATGGCTAAGAACATGAGCTTTGGGATAAGTGCCCACATTTGAATTCAGGCCCTGCTATTTAATACTAAGCAAGCTATTTCACTTCTTTAAGAATCATTCCCTTACCTGTAAAATGGGGTAATAATAGTACCCAACTTATGAGGAAGTTATGGGGATAGTTTGAGAGAATGCATATTATGTGCCTTGCATAGTACCTGGTAAGCAGCAAGTTTGCAATCAACGCTATTTGATGGTTGTAATGATGATGGCAACAGTGCTCTAGAGACAATGGCAGTGATAATAATGATGCCTAAGGTGGTGAAGATGTAATATGCTTTGGGAAGCCTTCCCTTCCCCTTTCCTGATCCCTGGAGATAGGAATGCCCTCCTCGATGTCACTATACGACTTTGAACATACTCCACTGTGGATCTTATTACTTACATGATCCTGTTGTCACCAAATTTTCTGCCTTTCTTTCCTGCTAATCTATGAGCACCATGAAGTTCTAAATTAGTCTTTTCTGTTCCCTCATTGCCTTGGACACAGTAGACTCTCAAAGGATACCTGTAGAACAGCTTAATCAACTGAGAAAAATCCAGATAGCACACTGTAAACTCTAAAGCAGTATAAGAATGCTCACAAGTCTTAGTGTAGTTGCTCATATAGATTTTTGCTCCTGTTCAATTATTCTTCCAAATAATAAGCACCCTGTGTTAGGAAGGTGTCCAATATCGCCATACCTGTGACTATGAAAACAGCTGCTCTTTGTTTGCTACAAAAGCGAAGTAGGAAGAAATCAACTTGAAGGCATTTAACACACCACAGAAGAATAAAAATTCAAGCAATATAAAACTTGCTGACAAAAGAGTGATTATAGAAGAATGGCATTAGCATCTCCTGGGATCTTATGAGACAGGCAAAATCTCAGGTCCTATCCCAGACCTACAGAGTCAGAATCTGCATTTTAACCAAATCCTCAGGTGATTCCTACACATACTGCATTTGAGAAGACCTGCTCTACATCCTTGGGCACACTAAATGGAGCAGGAAGCAAGCCCTTTTTTCTGGACCCTCTTTAGGAAAAGGCATGTGATGAAGAAGAAGGAAACAGATGTTTACAGATCACCTATTATGTACCAAGCTCAGAATCGATGTTTTGATATGAAATTTTCTTAAATCCCCCCCAAAGTTTTGTAAAGTTTGTGTTATCATTCTTTTTGTTGATGCTCAAAATGATAAATAATGTAGCCAACACAATGAGCAAGTGGCAAAGTTTGAACTTGACTTGATGACTCTACTTCAAAGCCAGTTTTTATAGGAAGCTGGTAGCCAGCTCATCAAGCCCTACTTTGGTAAACTTGCTATCAAGTCTCCAAAACTCCCTTCTAGCACCATTATAGACACACTTTTACCTCTATCTGAAGTCTTGGAACACAACTTTCTTCATGTTCAGTCTTTGAATTTAGGCAGGAATGGGTTAAAATTCCATTTCCCTTCTTCATTTCTATGGAACACTGGGAATCACCTAGCATTCATTTACCTAAACAGAAATAACACTGTTCAGGAGGAAAATTTTTTCCTCTACCTTTCAGGTTCTTCTAAGAATTAAATTAACATGAGACAGATTAAAAGGACAGAATCAAACAAAAGTCTAATAACGTGTATACTTGGGAGAGACCCAGGAGAACTGAGTAACTCACCAAAATGGCCCAAACTCTCACTTTCAATACCACCTTCAGCTAAAGACAAAAGAGGATGTTGGGGGCAGTGGTTTGGGACCTTAAAGGGGGAGAAGGCAATTCACATGAAGATCGAAAAGCAAACATGTACTAAACAAATGTTTGTGGGGCCATGCAGGGACCATGGGACACAGAGTGGATTCTGATCTCTAGGCCTTGCTGAGTTTGCCCACCACACCTGGCCATTATTCTTTGCAAAAGTCTCTAGTGATAGCTCTATTCCTGGAACAGGTCCTTTGTCTAAAGGGAGGTGAAAAGAAAGACTTCCTGAGTCTTTTTGGCCTTGGTTGTTTTCAGCTCAAAATAATCCTCATAGCAGAGACATTTTTTTTTAAAATAAATTTATTTATTTATTTTTGGCTGCATTGGGTCTTCATTACTGCGTGCTGTCTTTCTCTAGTTGTGGCGAGTGGGGGCTACTTTTGGTTGCCGTGCATGGGCTTCTCATTGCGGTGGCTTCTCTTGCTGCGGAGCACAGGCTCTAGGCGCATGGGCTTCAGCAGTTGCAGCACGAAGTCTCAGTAGTTATGACTCGCGGGCTCTAGCGCACAGGCTCAGTAGTTCTGGTGCACAGGCTTAGTTGCTCCGCGGCATGTGGGATCTACCCGGACCAGGGCTCAAACCCGTGTCCCCTGCATTGGCAGGCGGATTCTTAACCAGTGTGCCACCAGGGAAGCCCCCCCAGAGACATTTTGAGGTGGAAAATTTTACTGCCCTACAACCCCTACACCAAAAGACTGCTACCGAGTCTTAATACTGTGTGCATAAAGCACTTGACACAGTCCCTGTTAATTGCTCAACAAATGCTAGGTGCTACTCCAAATAAATAGTTTATTTCTCAACACACTATTCAATATAAATGATACCCCAAAAAAGTCTTGAAGTATTGCTTATGCCTATGTTCTTATAGTCAACAGTTAGCTGTTTCATGTACTTGTATATTTCAAAAGGACCTCATGCCAAAGACTGTATATCTAATTCCAAACTCATGATTTTCCCCTGCCTTCTCCCACTACAGCTTGAGACGTCTTTGTCAAATCAATTATTATACTTATTGTAGTTAATCTTTACTCTCATTGCACTCTGACTTCTTTAATATTAAGAGCTGCATTTTATTCATCTTTTGAATCTCCAGTCCCTAGCACAGTGCCTTGCAGGTTGAAAATATTGCATGATTTTTATGATATTTGTCTAGACATGTTTTGTGGCTCAATCTTAGTGAGTTCAGAGAAACACCATTATTAGTTGTCCCAGAGGGAACTGCCATATTTACTTTAAATCTTGCATTCAGTAACTTTACAAACTATTCTGTTTGAGAAACTAGACTATCCACCTCAGAGTCTGGATTTATTATTAAAATGGTGCTATATTTATAAAATTCTTTTTTATTTTAAGACTGAAAAAGAAAAATCCCACTTGTGAAATAACACTGGTTTGCCAGGCCACAGGTAAATAAAAAGATCCTCTGTAAATCTTGCTCTTTGGCATGAGAAGAGTAAGTATAAGAAATAGAAGGAGTTGCCATTATGTTAACTGAAATCTCAGCTCTTTTGCAAGAAAGTCATACCCAATGATTATTTCCCAAGGATTATAGTTCCCCCTATCTGTTGCCATTAGTTGATTAATAATATAGTATGAAGGCTATTAGTTTGGTTAGTCTCCGAGTAGAGCTTATGTTGTAAATCCTGTAGAGCTGGATCTCTGCTCTGAGTTCATGATTTAGCCCAGAGTCTTCTATTCCACAGGGAGGTTACATGCAAAATGTGTGAAGGTTCAGCATATCTTAATATCAAACAGAAATGAAGCCTCTTTGGACTACAGTGTTCAAACTGAGGACCTCAACACTTAATGGTTTGTGTTTTCTAAGAGGTGGAGTATTGTAAATGTTCCCAGGCATTACAATTCAACTGTCCTAGGGTTTGAATCCCAGATCAAATACTCTCTGATTGTGTGAAGTTAAAAAATTCCGTAACTTCACTTAACTTCATTCTTTAATCTGTAAAATTGAAATAACAATCTAATTTTCAGGGCTATTGAGAAGATTAAAATGAGGTGGCACGCTTAGTAGGCAGGAGGTGTTCATAAATGGTAGCTATTCTACTTTTTTCCAAAGTGAATCTCTAGATTCTGGTCAAGTTTGATACACTATAAAAGAACATCAATATACAGCATAAGTTCACTCTGGGGAGCTCTACTTTTCTTTCTGTCTTTGGCCATACATACATATATATATAATATATATATATATATATATATATATATATATATATATATATATATATATATTATATATATATGTATACACACACACACACACACACACACACACACACATATATATAGTTTTTTTCCTATAATTAGATGATGTATTTCTCTCTGAGACTTAGGTCTGTAAAATCTATACATAATATTTTAGATTAGCAGAAGTTGCCCAAGGGACAGAATTCCACCCAAATTAAATCAGAAAAGCAGAACTTGGAAATTTAATAACGATATGTCTAAAATTAGAGTAAAGCTTTTACATGATGATCATGATGACGACAAAGGTGGTGATAACCATCATTTATTGAATACCTATTATGTGCTAGGCTATGTAGTAAATATTTTATACACATTATCTCTAAGTTTTGACAATGCCTATATAGGAGATGCCCGTTCTATGGAAACTGAAGCTCAGGGAGCTTAAATGACTTGCTGGGAGTCAAACAACTAATAACTGTCAGAACAGGGACTACAATTCAGATATTCTCTGACTCCACAGCCAGTAGATGGAATAGACTACAACTCTACTCGATTGGGAAAAAAAATGTAACAAAAGTATTCTACCAAGAAATTACTAAAAGGAAAGCCAAATACTTAAAAAAAAAATTGCCAGCACATCTCCAACATTATTCAGAGGAAATTTCAGTGCCCTGACAAACTAGCACAAGTATTCTGGTCACTTTGCAGGTGATCTCTATGTGGATCCAGGTACAGCTGGCAAACATGAATTTTTCATTATAAAAAATAAACTTGGTTACTGTGACTTAAATATTCATGACTTTAATCATCATTGGATATACTGGCCAAGTCTCTGATTCCACAAAGTTGAATCTTGCCTCAAAATCATGTTGCCTCCATCAGGCTTGTACTGTATTGAGCCCACCTATCATAAAATCCATGTTAGAACACTTAGCCAATCTTCTGCTGTGACATTACTATCTTTTTTTATGAAATATCATCTTAAAATTAAATGACCAAAGGGGAAAGGTGGCAGAGGGAGGGATAGATTGGGAGCTTGGGATTGACATATACATACTACTATATTTAAAACAGATAACCAACCAATAGCATAGGGAACTCTGCTGAATATTCTGTAATAACCTAAAAGGGAAAAGAATTTGAAAAAGAATAAATATATGTATATGTATAACTGAATCACTTTGCTGTACACCTGAAACTAACACAACATTTTAAATCAACTATAGTCCAATATAAAATAAAATATTTTTAAAAATGGCTTTTAAATGGACATTTTAAAACAGATTTTATGACATTTGGTATGTGGGTAAAGTATCCAAAATAAATATCTAGCCACAGAGAGCATCCACATTCCCTTTTCATTTTCTTTTTACTCTCTATTTCAGAAAAGAAAAAGTTGGCTAAATCACGAATATCATCTGCAAAAAAATTAAGTAAGTGGAGTCTTTAAACCATTCCTGTATGCCAGTATTTTATGGACATATTTGGAGAAAATACAGTCACTTCTCCAGAAGGTGACTCAACTTCCAAATGCCAAGGCCATCTACTTCCTGACAGGCGCTACCAAGCAGCTGCTACCAAAAAGAGATTGGCCCTTGGATATCTAAACTGGTTGCCAGTCTATTTGTTCATTGAGATTAAGGGTCACAGTGTTATGAGATGAATCTGTCAAGACCCATATGCAAACCCTCGCCCAATTACCAAGTGCAGGAGGCACCTGGACTGGCAACAGGGGTGGAATGACTCCACACATCACACAGCCCAACTTTATGATTGCTTTGAGGGAACTCAAAGGGAGTTTAAAAGCAACAGAATGAATTAGCCTGCTAGGGCTTTGGCCTGGTGATATACAATGCTCCCTATACTCTATTCCTGTCCATTAGTTTAATGAAAGCAAATTAAGTTAATTATTTAATACAACATTTTCTTTTTAATGAAATCTATTGCTGATCACATTAGATAAAAGACACAAAGACAGTCTGAAAAGAATAATGCACAGTGCACACTGTAATTTTGAAGCCTTGGATTAGGCCCTTCTCTGGGATTGTACAGGTGCCCTTGACAGTTTTCATCAAGATATAGGCTATTTTCTGCAGATGGTCATGGAGTCTTGGCAAAAGTTCATGATAAGTTACCCTGGATTTATGCACCAGGCAGCAGACACCTCAGTAGTAAAAAGAGCCAGAGTTCTAGCAGGAGCTGAGTCTGACCTCAGAAAAGTCAATTACCACTCTATAATCTTTGTCAAATCACTTCTTTCTCTGAACATCAGATTCCTCATCTACATAATGGGTAAAAAGGTCTACCTCACACAGTTATAGAAGAAACCACATTTAAGTCTGGTGTTTAAAAACTGTTCAGTATATGCTCCTCAATTCCACAAATCCTACCCTATTCTGCCAGTGTTCTAAGCCCTTAGATAATTTCAGGCAAGTGGGATCAGAGCAGTAATAAAGGTCACAGCTGTAAAAGCTTAGAGACCTCCTACTACAACTTTTTAGAAAAAGTGTCCATAAAATGTATGTATCCTATTCTTTGCTCATTTACCCCTTTCATAAAAAGAATTCTTAACATGCAAAGTATCAAAATAAATATGAGGTTTCTATTGATGTATCAGAATAAAGCCTACTAAAGCATACCTGTTTTACTATCCATGTATCTTTTTTTTCTTTATAAATTTATTTACTTATTTGTTTTTATTTTTGGCTATGTTGGGTCTTTGTTCTGTGTGCCAGCTTTCTCTAGTTGCAGCAAGTGGTGCGTGGGCTTCTCATTGCCGTGGCTTCTCTTGTTGCAGAGCATGGGCTCTAGAACGTAGGCTCAGTAGTTGTGGCACACAGGCTTAGTTGCTCCATGGCCTGTGGGAATCTTCCCAGGCCAGGGATCGAACCCATGCCCCCTGCATTGGCAGGCAGATTCCCACCCACTGCGCCACCAAGGAAGCCCCCATCCATGTATCTTATTCAGGACTCTTCTTCTTTCTGAATGCATTTCAAGAGAGAGACAGGAAGACATCCCTGAGCTTTGTCTCTTCCCTAGCACCTTGCTCATATTAGGCTTTTTTTTTTTTTTGGCGGTACCCGGGCCTCTCACTGTTGTGGCCTCTCCCTTTGCGGAGCACAGGCTCCGGACAGGCAGGCTCAGCGGCCATGGCTCATGGGCCTAGCTCCTCTGCGGCATGTGGGATCTTCCTGGACTGGGGCACGAACCCGTGTCCCCTGCATCGGCAGGCAGACTCTCAACCACTGTGCCACCAGGGAAGCCCCATATTAGGCTTTTGAAGGAAGGATTAAAATAGAAAATACTGCGCTTCCAAATGGGGAGGCTTGTGCTTTATATTTAAGCTACAGTTTTATTCTTAACTTTTTAGTACCAAACATAACTCATCTTCATGGAGAAATGAGCTGAAAGACATATGTGATTGTTATTTTGCTATTTATCTATTGAGATTATAGATGTGATCCTCAACCCATATTTAAATATCAATAGTATCATATTAAGTTAGCCATAACAGTCTAAAGGTCATATATTTTAATTGATCTTTAATAAAAATACAGTATAACCGTACATTATTTTCTAGAACTCTTATATGTGTACTTCCCTAGAATATGAAATCTTTGAAAGCACAATCTCCAGCACAAAATCACTTCCTGACACATATTACACATGGATTAACATAATACTGAGCTTATTAACAGGTGAATGAAGAAATTAGCTTATGAATTGATCAGGTCTTTTTTTTTTTTAAAGGTTGGAAGTTAGCTTTTGTTTTATTTATTTATTTTTGGCCACTCTGCACAGCCTATGGGATCCTAGCTCCCTGACCAGGGATCAAACCTGGGCCCCCTACAGTGGGAGCGTGGAGTCCTAACAACTGGACCACCAGAGAATTCTCTGATCAGGTCTTTCTTGTAAAGGGAAAAGAAGCTCTGTCCTTTTTCAAAAATAAATCAGCAACTTGGTATAAATGAAAAATATAATATAGACTTTGGAAGGAGATAGCTCTTAATTTCATATCCATTTTAGATAGCTAGCTTGTAGATAGATGATAGAGAGGTGAAGAGGTAGATAAAGGTAGAAGGGAAGACTTTTGCTCCCAGTGGAATGTGGAATGCCAACAGGTAAATGCAGGTGGAATGCTGGAGTTAGAAAATCAGCATTTTGTATCCATCATAGGAAAAAAAAATCTCTCTCTCTCTCTCTCTCTCTCATGATCTCAGCTGGCCTTGGCCTGCAGCTCCTTGAAGCAGAGTTTCAGTTCCCGGCCAGTGACTGAGGTCAGGTCGCAGTGGTAAGAGCACTGAATCCTAGCCACTAGACCAGTGGTCAATGACAAGGCCCTGGCCCTATGGCTTTGCGGAAAAAGAATTCCCACAAAGACGGAAAGTAGTGAAACAAAGTATTTATTAGGAGAAAAAAGAAGTAGAGTACGTGTGGATAGACACACAGGCGGGCTCAGAAAGAGAGTCGCGCCCTCGTGGCAGTTTAAATCACTTATATGGGGCATTTCTTCTGGGTTTCCTTTGGCCAATCATTTTGATTTGCCTGGTTCAAAGTCCGTATTTGGTATATCTCAGGATTTTCCCATGTGTGCACGCGCATCTCTTAGCCAAGATGGATTCTACTGAAGAGGCCTGTGGGTAGTGAGCATCAGTTGGCATCAGTTACCATCACTCCCCTTTTGACCACCAAGGAGCCCTTCTGTGCATGTGTAGTTGGGGAGGTCTCCTGACTTTGAGAATGAGGAATATGTGGTCTTTTGTCTTCTACCTGGGCAGGGCCTGGCCTACTCTCTCAATTGTCCTGTTATTCTTGTCTGGGAGTATCAGTCCACAGGAACGAACTCAAATCGCTTGCTCCAGGGGCCCATCTATTTCCTGCTTCATCCAGAAAGACTCATCAAAGGATGCTAAATCTAGAGGAAAATTCTGATGAGGAGCAAGGGATTTTCGTGGTCTTAAGAAATCTCCCCATAGACCATGTATGAGTTGCAAGAGAAAAAAATAGTAATCAACAATGGGGGAAATTCAACAACACCTGGAGGAAGTGATCAAAATTAATATCACCAGTAAGAAGTAAGCCTCAAGATGTGATACTCTGAGAAGAACAAAACATTGAACAACCTGAATCTAATCATGAGGAAACATCAAATAAAGCATAAATAGGGAACACTCTATTTTTCTTAAAAGGAGGGGTGTATTTTTAAAAATGTAGATGTCAAAAAAGAAAACAAGATTATAGTAGAAATATTCTAGATTAAAGTAAGCTAAAGAGGCTTGATAATTAAATATAATACCAACTCAACTGACTATTGCATTGAGGGGGGAAAACACTATCAAGGACACATTTGAGTCAACTGACAAAGTTGGAGAACAGATAGTAGATTGAATAAAATATTGTACCATTATTAAGTGTACTTCAGTTATCTCAGAGAATCTTCCTATTTTTAGGAAATATGATGTCATTACATTTAAATGTCCATAAATTATCTAATTTATCCTTAAATGACCCAGAAAATGTGCAGAAATTATAAATTAGAGTAAAATGTTAAAAATAGGTAAACCTAGATTATTGAGTGTTGTGCTATTTTTTTTGCAACATTTCTATAAGTTTAAAGTTATTTCCAAATTAAAAGGTAAAGATTCTTTTTTTAAAAAAATGACTCTAGACCACAGACAAGTGATTTTTTTATATGGCCTTTTGGGGTCAACCTGCTATATGGAGAATAAGATGGGGGCAGGATGGAAATACCAGGTGTTGAATTCTTTTTAAAACTTCCTAAGTGCTAATATTCTTGTCTGCCTAAAATCTTGCTTCATATTCTCAGAACATAAGTATTTTTACTTCTCTTTCTTCTTTAAGAGTTGAAACCATAGCTCCCCAACCTCAGAACCCATGCTTTTTGCCTAACGCCATGCTGTTTCATACAGCATGTCTCCCGTCAGAACCTCTTTTGAGACCAGCCAGCAACACAGCAGGGGTTTTGCCAGTTCAGAATGGAGCCCCTCTAGGACTTCCAAAACACCTGGCCCTGGTGATCTGAAGGAGGAAAACCAGGCCAAATTTAGAGGATCTGATGAAGAAAATTTTGGAGTCAGGGCTACACGGCTCCACCTTAAAGATTATAGGCATTTTGTGCAAAACTGCATCACAAAATTTGTGGCTGCAGCTTAAAAATAATAGACTTTGATCCTTTCTGGTATATAATAGGAGCAGATTGTTCAATAGGATGAGCAGAGGAGGAAATTTTGTTTGTTTCTCTTTTTTTTTGTTCCTATTTTGGGAATACCGAATAGAGTTATTATAAATCACTCAGGCATGAAACAAATGACTGCCTTAAAATTGTGAAATGACTTCAATTAAATAAATAACAAAACCTGTGTACTACTGGGCACTAGTCTATTATAAGAATCTCTCTGCAATTGTGTGTTTAGCATTCAGACCCTCAGTCAGGTGACATGTGTAATTGCTCAAGAACTTGACCTCATAATAATGTCTACCTTTACTGTATAATATAGAATGTCTACAAAGGAATGACCAAAAATATGGTCATTTCTTTGGTTGAATAAGAAGAGACTAGAATTGAGAAAAATTAGTAATTGAGCTAGAACAGGTAAACTAATCACCTGGTTCTAATTTCATAGCTCTGTCCTTTATGCCACATAGACTGGATTGTGATATCTACAACAATTCTAACTCTATGAGCAAACACATCTACAGAAGAGGGGGGCAATACCTATCTGCTCATCTTCGGTTGATGTGACTGAAGGAGCATTGTGACTGTTAAGGCCAGGTCATTGATGAGCTGCTTTTTCTCCTGTACTTATCATGCTGCCCAGCAATGAGTTGATGTTCATTACTTGTGTGTTGAATGAAGCATTAAGGGAATGCAATGTTATCACCCCACCAAGCACCTACTATATACTTATTGTGTGTTAAGCACTGCCACAGGTGCTACATGATTTATAAAACACAGTCCCATTCAAGGAGTTCACAGTCTACTTGAGAAAATATGCAGATAGTTGCAACACTACATGATGAGTTCAACTGTGAAGAGGTTTTAAGTACATGTAAGACCCAAGGGGTGTCTTTCAGAAATAACTGGGAAATACCCTGGAGGGGAGAGGGTCTAATTTCTAGTAGACTCTATGGTCTTCTTAAATTTGAATTAAATATGATATTTTCTCTGTCAATTTAATAAATTCTGATGTGTGCAATTGACATGAGGAAAATGAGAGATATAAGGTAGTTTGAGTCCAAAAAGAAGGATATTTAGAAAGACAATTATGGGTTTAGTATTCAAAATGCTTCATTAAGTGTCTGTGAGACATATAGATGGTAAAGTCTAGAAGCTCTCCTTTTAAATCTCTATGGGGTTGTACAGTTTGAAACTCCTTACATATGTTTTCAAATTATTTGCCTCAAATCCTCTTTCAAAATAGGCATGGTGCTTCTCACATCTACTTTTTGACATATCACTTTCAAATAGACAGAGATTTTACCATCTCTATTTTACAGATAAACTGTAAACTCAACGTTCTCAAAGTCACACAGCGGAAGAGAAGGGACTCCTGGCCTAGTGCTCTTTTCCCAAAGCCAAAGTGTTCTCCCTAAGAAAAGCCTCTAGCATCAAGAAAAGTTGAATTCATTTCAGGAAATAAATATTCCAATACCATATTCTGTAGCCCAACTTCAGAAAGCTAATTTTGTTTTGCCTAGTAGTAATTTTCCTTCTGTCAACCATTAATGAATTACTAAATAGTATTTACTGTTTGTTTCAATACAATTATTCCCACTGTAACTCTCTTTTAAAAATTAGATTTAGTTTTAGAATTGCTTTAGATTTAAAGAAAAGATGCAAAGACAGTACAGAATCTTCCTATATACCCCACCACACAGTCTCCCTTATTATTAAAATTTTAGATCAGTATGGTACATTTCCTACAATGAATGGACCAATATTTATACATTAATAATAGCTAAAAATCTATATTTTATTCAGAGTTCCTTAATTTTTACCCAATGTTTTTTGCTTTGTTTGCTTGTTTTTTGGATGTTTTGTTTTGTTTTTGTTTTTTTCTGTTCCAGGATCTCATCCAGAACACCAAATTACATTTAATTGTCATTTCTCCTTAGGTTCCTCTTGGCCATGTCAATTTCTCAGTGTCTCCTAGTTTTTGATGACCTGGACATTTTTAAGGAGTACTGTCAGTTACTTTATAGAAGGTCCTTTGATTTGGATTTTTCTGCTGTTTTCACAGGTAGGCATGAATTATGGGTTTGTTGAAGGAAGACCACAGAGGTAAAGTGCCATTCTCACCACATTATATCAAAGGTACATGCTTATTAACACAGTTCATCACTGTTGATGTTAACCTTGATCACCCTGCTGAGGTAGTTTTGCCAGCTTTTTCCACTGTAAAATAACGCTTCTCTTCATGCCATAATTCCCATACTATTGCAGAGGTACTGAACTAGACTCCCCAATACATGTCACTGTTGCATGAGGATTATTTGGAGCTAAAGGTAATCGAGACCCTGTGGGTTCAATAGAAATGACTACTCCTCCCTAACTACCTAGAATAATTTATATTGTGGATTTTTCCCAAAAAAGAGTTATTACTGGAGATAAATTTTATCTAAGTGGCCCCATCTATTTGGCAAGGTAAACATCTAATAATCAAATACCTATTGCTTATATGTCGAATCTAAAAAGAAGGGTACAAATGCACTTGTTTACAAAACAGAAATAGACCCACAGACAGAGAAACAAACTTATGGTTACCAAAGGGGAAAGCAGGGGAGGGATAAATTAGGAGTTTGGGATTAACATATACCCAGTACTCTATATAAAGTACATAACCAACAAGGACCTACTGTATAAAACAGAGAACTCTACTCAATATTTTGTAATAACCAATAAGGAAAAAGAATCTTAAAAAGTATATATATATGTGTATATATATATATATATATATATATATATATATGTATATATATATACACATAACTGAATCACTTTGCTGTACACCTGAAACTAACACATTATAAATCAACTATACTTTAATAAAAAATAAATACATAAAATAAAAATTATCATGCTCAAAAAATAATAATCAAACATCTGCTCTTCTTATTATCATCCTGTGAATGACCCTCCTGTCCGTGGAAGCCCCAGGCCCTTATCTTACTCCTTAGCTCAGGATGACATATATACCCTTATTTTACCTTTCTGTCTCTGAACCTCTCATGTATGTGGGGATCCAGTATACACAGAATTAACTTTGATTTTCTCCTGTTAATCTGTGTCATGTCAATTTAATTCTTAGACCAGCCAGAACCCAGAAGGGCTGAGGAAAGTTTTCTTCTGCCCAACACTGTAATCATTAGAAAGACGTCACTCTGCATAGGCTACACTTCAGGGTTGGGGAATCATGTACTACTTCCTTGAGCACAGAGTATCTACATAACATAATTGGAATTCTTCTGGGTGGGATATTTGTGTAACTCTCTTTTGATTCCTAAATATTAATATAAATGAATTTTTTAACACGAATGTTAAAAATACAAAAAAAATAATTATGTAACACCACAAAAATGCCTTTTTATCTATTAATGGAGAAAAATGACCTTTATGGAATAGATATACCAGTTTCTTCTTGTGTAGTTTTAGTTTTGAAAACCATATTTTGTTACTTTTCTACCTAAAATCCTTTACTATCTTTTTACCATCATCAAGATACAGCCCAATATCTTTGGCCATGCAAAGGGCTTAAAAGTTCCTTTATAATCTAACTTCATCTTCTGTTTTACTCTCATGCTATTCCATAATTCCCATGCCTTGTAGTGTTGTTTTGAAAAGTAGAAATAATTTATGCAAAATTTCCAGTGTATAGTAGGTATACACTGTAATATGTATACCCTGGGCTTCCCTGGTGGTGCAGTGGTTGAGAATCTGCCAGCTAGTGCAGGAGACACGGCTTCGAGCCCTGGTCTGGGAGGATCCCACATGCCACGGAGCAACTGGGCCCGTGAGCCACAGCTGCTGAGCCTGCGCGTCTGGAGCCTGTGCCCCACAACGGGAGGCCGCCATAGTGGGAGGCCCACGCACAGCGATGAAGAGTGGCCCCCGCTTGCCACAACTGGAGAAAGCCCTCGCAGAGAAACGAAGACCCAACACAGCAAAAATAAATAAATTAATAAAAAAAAGACAATAATTCTTAACTGCTAAAAAATAAAGAAGAAAACAAAACTATCTTTCCTGGCATATATTAGGTGAGAATAAAATCCACTTACCAAATAAATGGAGAAGCAGAAGGTTCAGAAAATGGGAGGAAACAAAGTTATTTTACAGTATTGACAGTATTTTATAGTTTTTTTTAGTGGTATATATCACTAGGAGCGCCATCTTTTTCTTACAAAAGTAATAATATCAGTATACTGCTGAATATAGTATGGTCCCTATTTCCAAGGAATTTAAAATTTATTATATCTTGTTTCCTTATAACTAACCAAATATATAATCTAGTATAAGATCAGAAACCTTATAACTGTTGAGTTACTTCCAATCATTAGAACCATGGTTGGGATATGTCACTTTAATATTTATTGAGTACTTTCTATGGAACAGGCAATGTACCAGGCACTGGGGAATACAAGGATGGAGAAGACAATGTCGTTGATTTGGAAAGGTTCATCAATTAATAAAAATTATAGACCTGTAAGTAATTATAGTAAAATGAGATGGGTGCAAAAATAGCAGAAGTACTGTCTGAGAATAGAAGGGAAACTTCACAGAGAAGGTGTGCCCTGAGGAATAAGTGAGATGGCAGTTAGCCAAGATTTTGGAGGAAAGGAGGGCATCTTTGACATGCTGAACTCTTTTATGTGCAGATGTGTACAAAAGAGAACTCACAGCCATATTCAGCCCTTGTCCCCAATGCCATTCCTCTATTCTTTGTGTAGTTTTAGCTCCAGAGCCGGGAGCATTTTTTGGCATTTGACTAGCTCTGCTACTTTTCAAGCCCAACTCAGGAAACATTCATGTTCTTGTTAAATAAAATATAATTGAGTGGAATAGGGAAATATTTTCTGTAAAAGTATCATTCCACCAAAGAAGCCTACTCAATAAAGGACCAAGCATTTTGGCTCTTTTAGTTGAATTTTTCTGTTCAGATTTTATAATATACAGGGGTTTATTAAAGTAATAACAATTATGGTCACTTAATAGCATTCCCTCCCCCTATTTCCTAGGTAAGGCAATTTATTTTCAAATTCATAATCTGCAAGTAGAGAGATATTATTATGGTAATGGGCTAAAATGCAAAATAAATGTGGTCATGACACATGGAAAAACTTTCTCACAATGCTACCAAGGAAAGATTTGTACCTCTGTGGATATTAAAAAGATAAGCTTCTTTATCAACATGTCCAGCCATTTATTCCACATATATTTCCCAGGGCTTCCAGTGTGCTAGGCATTGTGATACAAGGGTGGAGATGCATGGTTCCTGGCTTCAAGACTCTGGTTAAGGGAAGAAAAGTAAACACTCTATCATGGGACTAATTTTTAATTGGGGTTCTGCACAGAGGGCAAGCTATGCTCACAGGACCCATCTACATTTGCCTGGTGATGTTAGGTAAGGTCTCAGGTGAGGCTGAAGGGATGAGTAGGAGTTTGCCAGATTTACAGCTGGGAAAAGGGCATCCCAGGCAAAGAAAACATCTGCAAAGGCACAGAGCACAGAGGTATTCCAGTGCAGGTTTGATGGGAGTAGGAGGGGAAGGGAGAGGTGAAGGGGAGAAGGGTTCAGAAAATTAAAATTGAAAGTGAAGGTGGAACAAGATGGGCAATGTTTCCAGTTCAGAGGCTGCAAAACCACAGCTGTAAATAATGTTTCATTTAGAAATAGGGTTCTTGGAAAACATAGTCTTCCACTGCCATATTTCTGTCACATATCTCAAGTTTCAACCTGTCTTTTGAGTTTCTCTCCTCAGTATAATCAAGAAGCAGCTTTTCCCTTCTAGCTGTCCCCCAAGCAAGTATTGTGAGGGCAAAGATGGTTCCTCCCTTCAGCACCCAGTACACTATCTGTTTCAAAATCTGTACTCATTGAATATTTGTGGATTGAATGAAGAAAAGGAAGAAGTGGTTACTGCCCTCCGATCATTACAATTTGGCAAAAATTAGCTGTAGAACCTCAGGAAAGTGACTTAACATCTCTGAGCTTCATTTTCAACTGTAAAATGTGCTAACCTCCTCTTGATACTAACAAGATTAAATGGGATAGTTTATGTGAGAGTCTTAATGCAAATGACTAGCCTATAAAACATGTTTAATGGTTAATACATGTTACTTCCATCTTTTTTTTTCATTCTTTTACTCTCATGTATAAAGCCCAAATATCCTATCAAACAATAGAACTGAGGAAGCAATAAAAACAGCAGTCAAGCCCACTTTGCTACCCTGCTTCTCCCTCAAGCTTCAGCCACCTTGGTTTATCACTCTTCAACATTTCACTGTTGAACATCTGGTAAAAATAAGTTAAGTTCACGATGAACTTCTTAAATGCCACACTTCAAATCTTATCCTTCAGGTCTTTATCTCCAAAATTCTACTTAGAATTTTTTTTAAAATTATGACAGGTCTCCTAATGTCCTAATCCATTCACCTCTTATCAGAAGTCTTAGCAAGAACTTCTTTCTTTTTACTTAAATTTTATTTTTTAAGGCACTTTATCCTCCTGGTCTCTTTCTAGTTCTTGAAAAACTGGAAGCTTAGTGTTCCCTCCTCTTCGGTCCATCCCTTAAATATACACACTTCTTAAAGCAGCATCCTTTTCCCTCCCTTCTCTTCTCATGACTCTACATAGTCTTGGTTTCACAGCTTTGTTCTAATCCTCTAATAGTCACTGACAACTAGCCCTAGCACTACCTGCCCAGCTGCCAGTAGGACATCTGTATATTGGGGCTAGAACATTCTCCTGTATCACAGTGGCTAACATAGATCCTCTTTCTGCCCATCTTTTCCAATTTGTTCTCCTGTATGTATAAGAAATGCCATTATCTTCCTGTTTGAAATTTGAATCATTTTATTGTTCCAAATACTTTTTAACTCTACAATTCCTGGAATTTTAACTTTACACTACAGTAGAAACTCTACCACATCCTTGAAAGACCACTGCCTCACTCCAGCCTCATTTCCCCTCTCTTCGATAATTGCAAGTTTCCTCACTGCTTTCAGTCTCTATCTCCACCAGCTCATGTTACATTCTATAGCTACAGTGGCTCTGTATAAAGCACAGATCTATTCATGCCATTATTCACTTGGGCCACTTTTAATTATTCCTGTGAAAGAAGGAAGGAAGGAAGGAAGAAAGAAAGAAAGGAAGGAAGGAAGGAAGGAAAAGAAAGAAGGAAAGAAAGAAAGAAAGAAAGGGAAAGAAAGAAAGGAATACAATGCAAGGCATTTCAGCCCTGGAGCCAAATCTGTGACTTACCTCAGGCAACCTGTTAAAAGTAGAGAGTGAGAAGGCTTGCCTTCTCTTCCATCGATCTCCACTTCAAATATTTGAATCACATAGAACTCATTGCTATTCCCAGGTGGTATCCTTGATTGACTTGGCTTCTGCTGTCTCTTCTATGTGGAATGCCATGAGTCTCAGCCTGCTAAAGTTCTATCATTTACCTCAGCTCAAATCCTAGCTCTTCCAGGTTGCTCTGGTGCCTTGACTGATATTTCTAACATCCGAAACATAAAACAAATTCTCTTTCCCCAACCCTGAACAGAGAGTCTTCTTCATAAATGTGTGTTAGACTCATGCCCAGAAGTAATTTAGAGTGACGGTTATCTTTCATTCAGTCTGTTATTTTAGGCTTCCACATTATCATCATCGTTAGAGGGGGACAGTTGACTTTAGGTGTAAGATTAGCTAGAAGGTTTATTACTCCAAATTAGACCTTCTGATGAGATCCTAAATTCTCCCATATAATTATTCCTAGCAAGAAATGATCCAGCACCATACATTTAATTGCAGGGTTTTTTTTTTTTTTTTTTTTGAGGGGAGGGGGTAGTTAGATGGGGAGGTTGATTCACTGAAGTGAATCGGGTAAACAGCATTTAGTGCCAGGGCATTTAAAGGTTCATCCATTTCTATTTATTCCTGTAACTTAAAGGGCCCAATTAAATATAGTGGGTTAACGTATTAAAAATCTGTTTGATTACCACTACTTACTCAGTGAGACACTGATTACAGCTTAGGGAAAAGACAATTCTATTCATAGAGCTGAGATGGAGAGAAAGATCAGAAATGGTTTATAGGCACTTTTCACCTTATCCTCTTCAAGGCCTTTAATGTGGGGAAAATGGGAAATTTTGTTCTACAAAGGCTGACTTAAAAAGTGGAAGATGTGGCAAAATATGCTGTGTTACTTTTGAGGATGTGACAGCATATATTTTCCAGTTGCCATATATATGCCCCATTCCAGCTTGCCCGATCTAGGCTCCCTGAGAGATATTATCTCCTACAAAAATTTTTAAAAAGCACTATATTTTCTTTTCTTTGTTCCTCCCCCCGGTCCACTGAGTTGTACCATTTGAAATCATTTTAAACAATAACATCTTCTGCGGAATTAATTTAAGCAAGATGTCTGTGGAGTGACAGAACAGTATATTGAAAAGAGCACTGATTATGCAGTTATAGAGACTTGGTCTCAGGTCTTAATTGTACCTCATTCTTTCCTTGCTTCTTTCATTCAAGAAACATTGTATAAGCTAGCTATGGGACCTTGGCCCAGTTAATCAACCACACTAAGATTCAGTTTCCTCTCTGTGTAATTTAGATATAATCATTATGGCTTGCCTCACAGGGTTGTTGTGAAGATCGAAGAAAATTATTAAAGTGAAATCACTTGTAAACTTTAAAACATGATGTAAATCCACACATTTTGATCCTGACAGAATAGTGAGATGGGGAAGCCTCAAAGGTCTTCAAAAACTTTCTTGATCGTGCAGTGCTTCACACAGTCCCATCCAGGGAACATTTACTCTGTGGGATAGGTAAACTGGGAGCCACAGGGATGCACAGAAGGATTCTGTCATAATTGCTCTCCTGAGGGGAAGGGAGAAGAGAGGGAGACTTGGGTACTGGGGTATAGCAATCTAAGGCAGCACAAGCCAAGAGTCAAATAATTGATGCAGGCAGTAATATATGAACTCAGAGGGAGGATAATGTGGGGAAGGCTGCAATACTGCTTTCCTGGCCTCATGTTACTGAAGGGGACATGGTCACCACAGGGCACTCATGGGTAGGTGGCAGAGCCAGTCCTTGACTTGGCCTGGGCTGCTCTCCCTGATAAGTACCCCCAAGGTAAGATATAGGAAATAACCATAGTTCAGAAGCCTCTGAACTAAAAGGGTGATGAAAACACAGTCCTCTAAGGGGTCAGGATCAGAAGGAGACTCTGTTTCCCCTGCATCTATAATACTCATTCCTCCTCTCTACCCTCAGTCACCCTCTGTCCATGCCCCCCATCATTCTCCTTCTTTGCTCTCATGTATTCTCTGGCTTGTGATTAGAAAGCAGTGTTGGGGCTTCCCTGGTGGCGCAGTGGTTGAGAGTCCGCCTGCCGTTGCAGGGGACACGGGTTCGTGCCCCGGTTCGGAAAGATCCCACATGCCACGGAGCGGCTGGGCTCGTGAACCATGGCCGCTGAGCCTGCGTGTCTGGAACCTGTGCTCTGCAACGGGAGAGGCCACAACAGTGAGAGGCCCGTGTACCGCAAAAAAAAAAAAAAAAAAAAAAAAGTCTCCAAATAAATGTTGGCAAGGATTTGGAGAAAAGGGAACCTTAGTACACTGCTGGTGGAAATGTAAATTGGTGCAGCCACTATGGAAAAACTTACGGAGTTTCCTCAAAAAACTAAAAATAGATTTACCAAATGATCCAGAAATTCCACCCTGGGGAATATATATCTGAAGAATGAAAACACTAATTCAAAAAGACACATGCACCCAATGTTCATAGCTGCATTATTTACAATTGCTGAGATAAGGAAGCAACCTAAGTGTCCATCAACAGATGGATAGATAAAGAAGATGTGGTGTATATATATATATATATATATATATATATATATATATATATATTCCATTAGGTATATATAATGGACTATTACTCAGCCATTAAAAAAATGAAATTTTGCCGTTTGCAACAATATGGATTGACCTAGAGTGTATTACAGTTCATGAAATAAGTCAGACAGAGAAAGACAAACACTGTATGTTATCACTTATATGTAGAATCTAAAAAATAAAACAAAGAAATACAACAAAATAGAAAAAGACTCACAGATATAGAGAATAAACTAGAGTTACCAATGGGGGGAGGAGGGGCATAACAGGGGTAGGGGATTAGGAGGTACAAACTACTCTGCATAAAATAAACTTCAGGGGTGTATTGTGCAACACAGGGATTATGCCCAATGGTTTATAATAACTTTGAATGGAGTATAACTTATAAAAATATTGAATCACTATGTTGTGCACCTGAAGTTAATATAATATTATAAATCAACTATAGTTCAATTAAAAAAATAGAAAAAGTACAACAGGAAAATGAGGATAGGAGAAAATATGACTTTCAATTCAAATAAAGTGGTTTAAATAATTTATCATCTGTGTCTTTGACCTCTTATGCCAAAGCAAGACTAGGTAACACTGTTTTGTACTCCAACTAGAGTTCCCAGATTTAGCAAATAAAAATGCAGGGTGTCCAGTTAAATTTAAATTTCTGATAAATAATGAATATTTTTTAGTATATCTACCAAATATTGCATTGGACACCTTTATGCTAAAAATTATGTATGACTTATCTGAGGTCAAATTTAATTGGATATCCTGTATTTTATATGGCAACCTTATTTCTAACAACATTTTAGGATTGTGGCACATTTAAAATTTTAAAGTACCAACTTTGAAGCCAGGGTCAAATCCCAGCTCTGACAGGAGATTTTTTTTTTAACAGAATAAAAATTTAATTTTGTATTTAAGCTAAATTGTCTTTTAAATTCCTTCAAGCTTGGTTCATTGAAGTGGTTAAGTAGAAATTTAGCCGTAGAGTTAAGTTACGCCTGTGTGAAGAAGAGGCTCAAATGCTTTCCCAGGCAGCTTTCCTGTGGGACTAGAGCTCCTTCTGGAAACACAAAATGTAATTCTTATTTTATAAATAATGTGATGTAGAGGTAACTAGTCCCCCTCCCCTATGTGAATGAGGGTGAATGTTTTGTGGCAGGGGACTGTGCCTCCCCACCCCCAAGGAGAGCTCTGTTAATATTTAACTGTTGTGTGTGGAGCTGAGGAGGGACCTGAGCCTCAAATACCTGCTAGGATTGGCAGAGGGGGCGGGACATGGGTCTAGAAATCAAGCTTCTACCTATACCTTATGTAAGGTAGCCCCTCTCAGCTTAGTACTCACAGCTAGTTTACCTCAGTTCCACAGGCAGGACAGTTGGTCCAGGAGCCCCCTGAAGTGGGTGTCCTGGTGCAGCCTGAGTGTGAGCGCATGCGTGCAGGTGTGGATGTGGACGTGCACTGGACAGGGATGGGAGGCTGGGACTTTCCATTACAGATAAAGACTGGATTCCTGTGAATCTAGTTGGAATTTTTAGTACGAACGTGAGATTGTTCTCCTTGTTTATGTCATTATAAAAAAGCTAGCTCCCCTCTGAGCTTCACATCTAATAAACTAGGGCTAACAATAATACCTATCCAATAAACTTTTGGAGAAAAGTAAATGAGTTAAAAAATATAACTCACTAGCATAGGACTTCTAGCATCAAACTGTAATTGTTTATTCATCTTTCCCACAGATAAGAGATATTTGAGAAAAGGATAAGTCTTTTTTAAAGCTATATCTAAATTTATAGCGTTATTCTTGATACATAGTATATATTCAGCAAATATATGTTGAATAAATGAATCCTTAATAGATTTCTAAGTCACCTCTGAAATACGATTTATATTATTCTGTTCCACAGCATACCCTTCATTTAAAAAAAAAAAAGTAAACTTATTACTGCCCCTATCAGAAATCATCTAACAAATTTCCTATTAGCAAAGATTAGATAAATTTACCATTCTGTTGTCTTCCTGGGCTCGGTTATCCTGCTTTTGAAATTTGGGAGGCAGAACACAGGAATTCCTGCTTTCATAGACTATACCAAAATCAGCCAAGTGCCAAGATAAGACTCAGAGTGGATGGCTTCTCTGTGATGGCCTATTCTGAATATTGTTTTCTGTTCTAGTTGCTGCATTGTTTTTGATGGTGACAGTCTCTGCAGTTTTTCCTTCGTAAGCTGACCACTTAACAGGTAACTAACTACATGCATCCAAAAAACAATTCACATGGGCTCCACTCTTACATTCTGTTCTAGGTGAAGCTTTTTTGACTTTATTTTCTCACCTATACTCCATCTACCAAATAGCTAAAGTCTAATTTGAATGAAAATGAAGTAGGGATTTTTAGCCTTGGCTCTATCCTAAAACTGGCTCACTCTCCTTCCAATATGCTCAGAGTGCTTTCTAAGGTTGCTGAAGCCTCACAGAAGACTTGACAGTTACTCTAGTTAGGAGCAATTCTGTTTATTCACTCGTAGTTTCTCACTCTCATTTCAATGCCTACTTGAAAAAAAAATCACTGGTAACAGCTTGTGGTTCCTATTTCTTATATTTTTGTATAATAGAAAGGGCCCTACTGAATAAAACTTTCATTTATTACTAGCATATAAGGGGCCAAATGTGTGCTAAATGCTTTACAAATGGTCTCCATTTTAATTCTCATAACATATCTACTATATAGGTATTTTTCCTCATTTTATGTGTAAGGAGAGTCAGGTAGTTGAAGTAACTTACCACAAAGACACAGTCCTGCTAAGTGTCTGAAAGATAGAATCAAAATCCACATCTGTTTTCTGAGCATCTGTTTTCTTTAACCCTATGAGGTTTTAAGGACAGTATGGTTTAAAGAAAAACCTGAGTCCAACTCCAGGTTCTGCTGTTGGATCCCTGAGGGCAATGGGTCAATGCAATTGATTTAATTCATTTTAGTTCAGTTCTACATTCACATAAGACTCTGTGTAAGGCACCATTAGAAAGAAAAGTTGAAAAGGAAATGGTTTAAGTTCTTATTGAATTGAGAAGATGGTAGAGGAGATTAAATATATACACAAAGACCTTCACTACACAATAAGATAGGACAGATCCTGTAAAACAGGCATAGACAATTGGTGACAAAAATAGAAGAGAGAGAAAAATTTTTACAGGGAGGATGAGGAAGAAAGATAATTTGAGCAGGGCATTCAAAAACAGGCAGTTTACCTTAGATTTTAAGAGACAGAGCTCTTGAATTAGAAGCGTCCTAGATTCAAATCTTAGTTCTACCAACAAACACAACGATATGATGACCATCGGCAAAGTGCTAGACCACTGGCAGCCTTGGTTTCCTCATCTTCAGGAGGGGATAATAACACTTCCACCTAATAGGAGGGTTCTGTCATTGAGAGAAGCAGATATTCTAGATAGTATATATCAAAGTATCTAGCACACCTCCTGTGTGCCCTCAATAGTATAAGCAGTCAATAAAGATTAAAATTTGAAACAAAAGAATTAGTATTTTGGTTAAACAGCATATAGGATGAGAAGACAGAACTTAAGTCTCCAGGGATAAGATGAGTAAATACACAGAGGGGGAGAAAATATGGGAGAAAAGAATGTAACTGACAAGAGGATGCAAACTGATCAGAAAGGAAGGGGTTATGATTCTGAGTCTCAGGTTGGTGATATGAGAAGAATCCAAGTGAGGAGTGACAAGGCAGACCTGATATGGGAATAGCACACCTAGGCTGGAGGTGAGCTGGCCCAAGGCAGGCAGCAGATCTTGGCAAACTACTAAGCTATGGTCTGGAAGGGATGAGTTTAAATGTAGTCTCATTCATGCTTTTGCCACCTGTGTAACAGAGAGCTTGATAATGCCCTTCACGGAAAAAGAGAAAAATAAACCAAAAAAGAGGTGAAGGTTTTCAAAAAGAATATCTTCAGTTTGGGGCAAAGGAAACCTTAGTTGATGAATGTGGACTGAGGGAAGGAAGTAGACCACATCGATAATCACTAGAGCAATTCTAACAGCGAAGTGAGTGCTCACACTGGTCTAAATTCTATACTTAGGCTTTCTTAAACAATCCTCACCGCACGCACTGACATGAACATAATTATAATTTTCATCTTCCAAGTGAGAAAATCGAGGTTATGGAAGTTTAAGTAACCTCTCGAGTCATGAAGCTACTCTGTGAACAAGCAAGAATTCAAGCCTGGGCCTCATTTCAACACCCATGATTTTATCTGCTACACAATACTGTCTCCAAAACAGTCAGTCTGAATAAATGGCATCTGCTGTAACCAGCTTAGCGTGTCATGGTAAGTAACAAACTAGATAAGGATGCATAGTGATGCCCTTAGTAAACTGTAAATTGGTGTAAGAATGTTTAGTTACTGTTTTACTAGTGGGAGTTTTGCTGATAATAGAGATTAATCGCTACTGAACAGCCCACATTTCCCCATCCAATCCATGTGAGGATCAGTTCATCTTTTCAACAATTGAGTCCCCAAATAGTTATGACTTGGCTCTTCAAGGATCTGAACTAGGAGAGAAGCATTTGTAAAGTTGTGGATCATAAAACAAGAGAAGATTATAGAATAAAAAATGCTTGACGTCCCCACATTAGGATGGGAAGTATGGTATCAATCTGGTTGGGCCTGTCTTCTCAAACACTGGGAAAGCCAGGTTTATACATCAAATGATACACTTATGAAGGCCATGGTCAGGCTCCCTTAATCTGAAAAAACTAGAAATTCTGCTTTTCTAAAGGGTACGTACTGTGACAACTTTTTTAGCCATTCAGAACTACTTCTCTCTAGACAGATGTGATATATATATATATATATATATATATATATATATATATATATACACATGGCATACAAAGGAGTTCATACACAACTCCTTTCATACACAACTCCTTGATTCATACACAATGAATCAAACCAAATACAGATAAATATTCAGTGTAGACTTCAAACGGAAATGAAGCTGCTCTGGGGAAAATAATAAGCAAACAAAATACTGTCAGTGAGTTAAAATGAACATCTAATTCATTTACCCACAATTATTTAGCAAGAGTTAATTGGATGTTTACTATGTTTCGGACATTGCACTAAGTTCTTTTACAAATATTATGATGAATTCTAACAAAACCCAGGCAAGTTGAATGTTATCTCAGTTTTATAGGTGAGGAGACAGGTTCTGTAGGCTTTTCCAAAATCACATAGAGTAAGTATTAGAATGGGATTTAAATCTGGGACTATTTGATTTCCACCCTAGAGCTAAGTACTGATGATGAAAAATGAACAAGACATGATCTTTATGTTTAAATAAAACACAGTCCTAGTTGAAGAGTCTGATTTGTAAAAAGATGTATTGCAATGAAATGAAAATGAAATAGAAGATGCAACAATTGAGCTCACTTGGACATGACTTGAAGAAGACTTTACACAAAAGTTCAATTGTGACAGTTTAGTAGGATTTTGTCAGGCGGAAGGAAAGAGAATGTACATCAGACAAAAATATCAGAGATGCTAAGGCACGCTATCCTGAAAGGTGTGCATTGACAATATGGAGAATTCCATTTGTCTCTAGTGTGGGATAGACAGAGAGATTGAGAGTGGGAGAGGGGCTACAAATAAGCTGGGATGCCAAACTAAAGGTTTTGGATTCTGTCTTGGTGATGAGTAGGGAAAATAAGGAGGTTGAAGCATATGAATTCTAAAATTCTTAAACTTTATGGCTATAAAAGGAGGCTTAAAAGTTGACAGACTTAGAGAAAATACAGAAATCTGCTGATCCTCTTTTTTAGTTTCCAAGACTGACACAATTAATGTAAAGCCATCACACAAAGATGCATTAGTAAAAATGTCACTGCCTATCTGATCAATTAAGGCAAGGAAGGGAGAGATATTTTTAGTTTCTGACTGTACTAGAATAGTTATGAAATAATTTGGTTTTCTAGTCTCACAACTTCATGAAGCCACAGTAATTCCCACTTTTACCTATCCCATCAAATATGATGCACTTTCAATGCTCCAACTACGGCCAAGAACTTGGTCTCTCTCCAAGTCAACAAACAGAATGAATGGATTTCAGTCTCTAGTGTATTTGTCCCAGGAAAGCTTCCAAGGTGAAGTGATCTTCATTAAAAAGGAAACTATGGTAACTAAACACAGAAAAATGAAAATATGTAGGCAGGAATCTAAGAGGTACTTATCATTGATAATGGTTTGTATATAGATGCAGGATTCTTGTAGTAGCTCCTGGAACATATTCAAACACCAAAAAAAAAAAAAAAAGCGTGTCCTCTGGTTTGAAAGAGCTTTTTTCCACATTGTAGTATCATCACATGAGCTCTAATAGAATTGGAAATGTGCTTAGTATGTCCTTGGAAGATTGTCTGCTAATTCAGTGACTTTTAGTTGAAAGCATGAAGGTGAACAAAAGAAAAAACAAATCAAAGAACAAATCTGAGAAATTAGAAGAAACTAGAGAACCAATAAATAGTAATTAAACAGATAATAGTTTTCCATGGTCAAATACCATATAGACTAGAACACCCTAATTCTCAAGCTAGTAACCAACACATAAGAAAGATAAAATATTGATTTTAGTGTGTAATACTGTAAAAATGTTTATTGTCTATATAAAGCCATCATTATTTCTCTTTATTGTATCAAACTCCCTTCTTTTTTTTCAAAAACATAAAGCATAAATAATTAATAACATTCAAAGGCATCTCCCTGGCATAAAGTCTTATTTTTAATGCCATCCAATCTAAGTGAGCAAAAAAAAAAAAAAAAAATGTGGCTGGGTTAGAAGAAAGAGACTATTGGGGAGGAATGGACCAGAGATCCCTTCCACCCTTTCTGTGAGCTGGTACTCCTCAATCTTTGGAAATGACACCGTAGAGTCATGGAATCTGGTGTTCTCACTGTTCTTGATTAAAGCACATTTTAATTATCTGAGTGTCTTTTCTACAACTACACTTTTCTACCAACCACACTAAGTTCTGCAATAATTGTGACACTGGCATATCCATCTCAGCACCTCGGGTGCTGTCTAAGCCTGTCTTGTCCTGAAGCTGGAGGATATAGCCAAGGCATGGTCTGCACCAAGAAGCCCTCCAGAAACATACTACCTTTCAGACAGGGTGAGATTTTCATCTCTTCTCTCTATGGTACTATGGTATATAGTTCTGAATGTTACACATCTCTGAATGTGACATTCAGCTCTGTAGTATTCCAGTATCTGCTATTAAAAAAATCTATGCAAGATACAAGGAGCATAGCATCACAAAATTCATAGACTTTCTGGATGCAGTGAGTTCAACACAAGTTCACTCACGATCCACTACTCCAGCAAACAAAAACTCTCTATTTCTTGAAAAACATATTTACAAATTTATATTCAAGTTCTTAAAATTAGCCTTTAAGACCTTGGAAATATGGACTCTATCTATTGTCATGGCCTTACTTAGACCTGTTAATTCCTTCTTTTCCAGCTCAAGATTCTTTCTTTTCATTCTTTTTCTAAATATGTCACAAGAATATTAGAAAGAACATAGATTCTAGGGACAGACAAATTACCATTTAGCAGCAAAGTAAACACTATCAGTTAGCTTGATATCTTGTGCCTCATTTCCCCCATCTGTAACCTAAAGAAAGGAATAACATCCACAGTTATTGTTATGTATGTGAAGTTTCCAGGCACCTAATCACTGCTTAATCAATGTCAGTTTTCCTTTCAATGCTAAAATTTTCATTTATGCTTTTTCTACTATCTGAACCTCAATTTGCTAAGGTCTCTTACAGAAATTAAGAATGTTAGGAGCTTGTCTATAGAGCTTGCCAGTAAAGCCAAATAATGTGAAATAGTAGGAAAAAACAGGATTCACAATCAGACAAATCTAGATTAGAACTCTGCCCCCTCTCCATTTCTTAACTATGTGACTATAAACAAGCTTTTTAATCTTTCAAAAGGGCTTCCCTGGTGGCACAGTGGTTAAGAATCCACCTGCCAATGCAGGGGACACGGGTTCAAGCCCTGGTCCAGGAAGATCCCACATGCCGTGGTGCAACTAAGCCCATGCACCACAACTACTGACTCTGTGCTCTAGAGCTCACAAGCCACAACTACTGAGCCCGTGTGCCACAACTACTGAGCCCATGCACCTTAGAGCCATGTTCCACAAGAGAAGCCACCGCAATGAGAAGCCTGCGTACTGCAATGAAGAGTAGCCCCTGTTCGCTGCAACTAGAGAAAGCCTGTGTGCAGCATCGAAGACCCAACACAGCCAAAAAAAAAAAAAAAAAAAAATTTTAGCTTCCTTATCTTGAATATAGGTGGTATAATACCTACCATGTACTTATACTGAAGGCATTCAATGAAATAGCAAAGAAATGTCTAGTATTGTGCTATCTTAATCTCTAACATTTCTTATAGATTTCAACAACAGCATCATTTTATAACAAGAGTAGAGGCTGGATAAAAAATATTTCTTAAGTTTAATGCTAGAGATTAAATGTAAGGAAATTTGCAGGGGTGTCCCAGAAGTTGATGAGATTTGCGAGAAATGATTTTAGTTCTGCCATGTGGATTTGGGCAGTGTCACAGAGTCAGAAGACATTAAAGAGCTTGCAAACAGAAAGAGACAAAACATTCCAGGCTTGCAGGGTTCATGCAACCCAGCCATCAAACTCATATTCCCAGAGTAAAGCTGCTCATTCCTGTTGAGCTTGGCAGAGGAATAGAGAATTCGTGAGATATCAATGCCATAGAATTAGAGTCTAAAGCCTGGAATTAAATCAAAGATGGTATTTAGCCCTCTCCCTTTGTACTGAAACTCTATACTTGCACTGAAGATGAGATTATTGTGATGTCTGGTTTGTTCCAAATCCAAGAATAGATTTCCGGGAGAAAATTCATTTCAGGGACATGGACAGAAACTTCTCATTCAATGACTGGATCACTGCAACTGATGTGGAAGCTTTCTCCTTGATGCTAAGACCCTGCTTCTTCAATCCATCCAGTGTGTACCTTGCCAGATTTCCCTTCTTCATTTTCCTTTACTGTGACGTTCAAGAACTGATTTCCATTAGATCAGTACTGGTGAGTGGATCTAGATTCTAACACCCCATCTAATGGTTCTAATCTTTTTATTAGCACACATCTTAATCCCCAAACTTCTCAATTACCTCAGCATTCAGAAAGACTGAAAGTTGCTCCGGTACTAAATAATTTCTATTCTAAAAATAATAAAAGAGCTTACTAATACTGTGAGCAACTGCTGTGAGTAAACACAACTTGGAAACAATCCCTGTATAATTTATTACTTTCTAATACCTCATTTTTTGTAGTGGCTTCATTGGGGTACAGTTAACATGTTAAACAACTCACTCCCTTAAAGAGTGCAATTAAATAGTGTTAGTATATTCACAGAGTTGTTCAACCATCACGACCGTCAACTTTAGAACATTTACATCACCCTCCCCTGCAAAGGAAGAAAACACATGCCCATTAGCAGTTATTCTACCTTCCAACTACCCACTAGACAATGACTAATCTACTTTCTGTCTATGAACTGGACTTTTCATATAAATGAAATCATATAATATATGGTGTTTTTAAGTGACTTATTTCACTTAGCATAATATTGTCAAGGTACATCCCTTTTGTATCATGTACCCATACTATATTATTTTTTGTTGCCAAGTATTCCCACTGTATGGATAGACCACATTTCATTTATCCCTTAATCAGCTGATGGACATTTGGGGTTGTTTCCTTTTTTTTTTTTTGGATATAATTAATAATGTGTCCAAGCTTTTGAGCGGACATATGTTTTTTTTATTTCTCTTGGGTACATACCTTGGAGTTTAATTGCCTAGTAACTCTATGTTTAACATTTTGAGGAACAGCAAAACTAGTTTTGAATTGGCTTTTGCAAGCCAATACCTTATTTTCGATAGGAAAAGAAGTTAGTTTTGTGATCTTAGTTAATTATATTTCCTATTATTATTAGGGAAAAAATGATTCAAAGGGATAGAGTGACAGCAAAGTCTTAGAGTGAGTTAGTGAGAAAAAAAAGTCCAAAGTTAGAATCCATTCTGTGACCTCTAGTCCTACATTCTTCCCCCATACCTTTCTGGACAAGGTACACTGCACTATATGATATTGTGGCTTATGTCATTTCATCTTCTCCTTGTCCTGAGCCTCACCTAAACTATTTGAATAAAAGGAGTCAGTCTGATATACAGAGCAATTATGCAGGAGAGAGGACAGGCTAGGGAAGTTCTAAGTTATGAATCAATAAACTGAAATGGTAGTTCTCTCATTTCTGAAGGAAAAGCAAAACAGAACTTCTGAGATACAGTGAATAAAAGCCAAATTAGTAAGTCTTTGTGATGAATTTAAACACGTGCAGTGTGTCTTATAGAATTTCAAGAGAAAGAAGGAATAGTCAAGGTGAGGTGCAGTTGCTATCAAACTTCTGTGTGCATGAATACAACCTGGAATTGATTGTTAAAACTGTACATCCTTGGGACCTATCTCACCCACCAGGGATTCTTACTGAGTATGTGTGTGGGGGGGTGCCTGGGAAGCTGAGCCGTAAACAGGTACACAAAGGAAGGCCTAAAGCAGGAGGTCTGTAGACAATATTTTGGCAACACTGGTACAGACTAACCTTTAAGATTAATTAAGCAAAATTAGGATCCTACCACTGCCTGTGCAATGCTGGGTAATTTCCTAGTGTCAGTGTGTTCATCTATTACATGGGGCTAACAACAGTCCCTTCACAGTCCTTCCATGAAAATGCAGTAATAAAATGCTCTACACATATGAAAAGGATCCAGCTCTAGCTAATGTTGGCTTCCTCTTTGCTTCCCTCAATCAAGTCATAAGGGACTGGTAAACATAATGACCTATACGACTGACGTAAAACGAGTGTTGCTTTGTTTCAGTCTCTCCTTGAGGCCAACCCTTCCCTCCTTCAATAATGTCTCCGTTGTGAGCATCCTGACTCAAAACATGAGAAATATGAAAACACTCTCATTTGATTGAACTAGTTGCAGCTGTAAACACGATGGCAGGAACAAGGTACTATATATGCTGAATGTTGATTAGTATCACCACAACTCATTATTCTGATCAGCCAGAAGCAATTTACAATCATCTTTAAGCAAGTGCACATCATTTTCATAATTGACTTGCAAGAACTTTGACACAACAATTTGTTGTAGCTGTCAATCACTGTCAAGGGAGAGAAGGAGGAAGCCCTTCTGGAGAGAATAGGAAAAGTACAGTGCCTGTCCATAGTGGGCAGTAAAAAGAGTGGCTATGCATCCTTTTCCATGTTGCTGTTTTCCAAGCCTTAGGACAGAATCTCTTCCAGATGGAGAAAAGGACCTAAATGTCATTGCATGAAACACGATGATGTTATTGCCCTTTTAAAGATACCTGGAAGGAAACTAACAGTTTTGAGCCATGTTTAAGCCCTCTCAGAGCCCAGCCTTTAATTTCTTTTGTAACTGCTTATATCATCGCAAGCCACAGTGAAAACAGTTGACTTGCAAACTCATTCTTTTTCTCAAAGAATGCATATTTTTGGGCGACCCCAGAGGTACTGAACAGCATATATACAACAGATAGATCTGGATGGCTATGCAGATAGATAGATAGGTGTTTCCATCTTTTCTCAAACAAATAGGTATAAAATATTTATTTATAATTTGCATACTTAATATAATACTTATTTAAATAATTACGAATGGGAACATTATCTAATTTTTATCTCCATAATACCTTTTATTTTTATCTCCATAATACCATAATACCTAAGAAAGTGAAGAGTACAAGAACTAAAGTAAGTAAATGGCCTTGAAAAAAATCAAACAAAAACAAAAGAAAAAATCAAAATAGTAAACAACTGGTATTAAAGTCTAGTTCTCAACTTTATTACTTTGGTAAAATGAAATTAATAACATTTTCATGCATATTATTAGACATTGAGTGTAAAAGATCTTCAAAAAGTGCAAAGTTGGGAACACAGTAGAATGTATATAAAAACAGGAATCTTGATGACCAAGTTGGATTGGATTCTAGCTCTGCCAAAATTGAGTAGTGATGATTGAATCACATATTAATGCATATAATATGCAATATGACACATATGCAGATAACTCAATACATATGATGTACAGATGGTGTTATTTGTATGCAACAGAAGCTCAAAAATAGTATTTGTTATATTTATGAAAGATCAACACCAGTATAAACAGATGTATGCTTTTTGTTGTCTAGAAGGTAAACTTCTGTAATGTCAAAGTTCTTTGAAAGAAACAACATAAATGAACAACTCAATGCATCTGTGTTTTCAGTTATGTAATTTGAGCTGAAAACTACTTACTGAATAATTTGGGGGTAATGTATTGTGGTAGGCTCATGTAAATATTGCACACAACTGGCACAACCACTGAGATGGCCACACCACATCTGGGAGGGTGACTTTCACATAAGTTTTCAGGAAAGTGAATCAAGGATGCTTAGAATGCAATGCGGTTGACCAATCTCCAAGTCTAAGTGTTGAAAGATGGCAGTGATCCAAGCTGAGTCATTTTCCCATTTTCTCTTTTACCTGGCTTATAAACATTGAATGGTGGCTTAATTTTCTACACATCAAAGTCATTAACTATGTTTTTACAGAGATCCTATAGCTTGCCGGGTACTGTACAATAAAAACATGCTAGGCTATATTTTCATGAGGGCAGAAAGCATCATTCTTCATTCTTGTCATTTACCCTGGAGGGTCACATGCAGTACTTTGAACATGAGAAGCCCTCAGTAACCATTTATGAATGTGTGAAAACAACTTTCTACAATTTAGAGCACTGTATAAATTATATTTCCATATCCTTGGCTTGTATCTTTTGGCCAATGACTTATCACAGATTAATGCATTATTCTTTTTTATGAATTTGTCAGTATCTCCTATATCTGGTAAAGGCTAAGAGGACAGGAGCTTCGTTTGCTTCCTTCTTTTTCTCAGAATCAAGCTTAGGGATAGATGACTATAATTTGTATTCTTTTGTTGATAATCTCTCTGGTAGATTTTTTAGAATTTACTAAGTGCCCTTAATATTTCAAAATTTCATTGTGAAGTGTGGGTGTGCTTGTTCAGCACTATTTGAAATACTGGGATCTTTCAGTCCATAGACTCGTGTCTTTCATAAGTTCTTGAAAATTCCCAGCCATTGTTTCTTCAAATATTGATTCCCCTCCATTTTTTCTATATTCTATATTTGGAACTCCAAATAGATGCAAAGAAATTCTGGATCTATCCTCCATAGCTCCTAACTTTTCTTCCATACTTTCCACTTTTTTCCTTTGTACTGCTTTCTGGGAGAATCCTTAACTCCATCTTTCAGACCATGAATTCACTACTTAGCTGAATCAAGTCCACTTTTCAGACACTTATTATTTTATAGCTGCGATGTTTTTCATTTCCAAGATCTCCATTTGTTTTTGTTCCATCACTACCTATTTTTATGTCTAAAACATATTCTGACATAGAGTTTACTTCTTTATTATATTATATATCTGATGATACTTCTATTTCAGATATTGTCATATTTGCCTTCTATGAATTTTATGTTACCAATTTTTCTGTATATTCAACCCTTTTCTCTTTCCCTATGTTCTTCTCATTCACATTTAAAGATGCTAAAGTTTTTTTCATCTTCAAAAATAATTCTCCCTCAACCACACTCTTCATCCAATCCTGATTTCTTCCTTTTATAGCCAAAGCCATTAAACATATTTCCTGTATTTATAGTCTACATACTCTCACCCTTCATTCATTTCAATTTGATTTCTGTCCCATTATCAATTACATAATATTGTTAAATAGAATTTATTTATTTGTTTATTTATTTATCTTTTTGCTTGGCTCTGGTCCACACTAATCACTGTTGACAATTCTCTTTTCTTTGCCTCGATGATGCTACTGCCGGTTTTTCTGCTACACCTCCGAATTCCCCTTTTTAGTCTTATTTCCATGCTTTATTCATTTACTCAGCCACCTTATGTTGGAACTCCTCAGGGTTTTGTCCTTGTCTCACTCTCTAACTTTGTCCTAGAGTATCTAAGTTATGCACCTGGATTTGATGACTTCCCGCATACAGATGGATTCTGAGCTTTTATATCCAACCAAAGCTCTCATTTGAGCTTCAGGTCTCTATCCAGGACTAACTTCCTATCATCTCACTTGGATATTTCAAAAGCACTTCAAATTCAACAATATCTAAAAGTCAACATCTGACCTCCTCTAAACCCAGGCTGTTCTAGTGGTCCTTCTTGACACAACCATACTTTTGGATCAGCCAACCAGGCACTTAAGGACATTTTTTGGCACCTACCTTTTTCTTACTGTTCCAGATCCAATCCTTCATTACTACTTACCAGCTTTACTTCTAAATACCTCTCAAATCTATCATTTTCATTTTGCTCTTTATCTTTTTCATCTTTTTTTTCTTGTTTAAGCTGTCATCATTTCTCACCTGGACTGTTGCATTAGGTTCCTAATTCCAGTTGCTCTCCACATTTTATCCAGAGATCTTTTCAAGACATATTTAAACATGGCTTTCCATTGTTCTCTGGATATAAACCAAAATCCTCAATATGATTCCCGAGGTCCTCTATGGCTTGTCCCTAACTACCCTATTAATCTCCTTCAACACAAGGAATGATCTCACTTGCCTTCATAACTCTGGCTTCACTAGCCTTAGTCCTTAGGCTGTGTCCTATTACCCTCCGTTATAAGAGCTTTGCACATCTTTTCCCTGCCAGATATTTTCTTCCCAGACCTCCACACCTGGTTAATATCTACAGTCCCATTGTATCTCCATAAAAATAAGATTTGTGCAGGCTAAACTTCCCTCACTCAGAGAGTACCAGGAACCTCTCTTACACATTTTCATACTACAGCATTCCTTTTCCACATGGCATTTACCACAGTTTAAATCATATACTTTTGTGTGGTTAATTGATTTATGACTACCTACACATCTAGATGATGAAATGCTTGCACAGACTCTATTTTGGCTCAGTCTTTTGAGCAGTGAGGAGGCACTCAATCAATATTTTTTTAAGAAATAAGAGAAAATATTTCAATGGAATGTTTGTAGGGTTCAATATTAGCTAAAGCAGGTGATTCCCTTATAGCTTCTGTCTGTTGCCACAAATTATTTTTAGTTTTGGATAGACCATAAGATATTTTAGGATCTCTATGCATATCAGCAGAAAAGAGATGGCATGTTAAAATTAAGTAATTTGAAGAATGTTTAGTAAGAAATGATTTGCCAAGGTGTGAGACGGGTATTGGGAAATCACAAGAGATACTGGAGGGCCTCCAGGTTAGTATCCGCAGGGGGAGTGGAAGCAGGGACAGTCACTCTCCTCCCTCCCTTCAGTTTCCTGCTTGTCTTCCTCTGGCTAAGCCTACCTGGAAGCCAGAGGAAAAGGGAATTTATTGTTATAGTTTGTACGGACTACCTTCCTTCTGCAAAAAAAAGGTAGAGAACAGACGTAAAGAAACAAACAAAAATATCCAGTATATTATGCAAAGTTTTTACACCGAAAATAACACAATTTTATTTATTTTACTTATTTCTGTAGTAAAAGGCTGAAGTTGACATCTGCCTGTTACTTAATAATGTTTTCCTGTGTGGACTCAGGCTTTCAAAAGCAAATGTAAAAAACAGTAAAAAAAGCTAAGGAATCTATTCACCCAAACGCCTTAAAGTTGGCATGGCCATGCTAATAAGACATCTATCTGGCCCTGTTTTCTGCATTCTTCCATATTCATTATGGGGTTGAATGATTCAGATGTTTCTTTGTAATTGCCTTGTTTGTCAGAGAAATCTTCCTCTTCTCATCTCAGCAGTGGGGAGCTGTCTCTAGAGAGGATGAAGAGGAGGACTTTTTTTTTGCTTTATTTTTCTTTCTCACATTTTAGATAAAGTTGTTCTCTCAAGTACCAGATATTTTCCAAAACGTTTCTCTGCTTTATCTTTTAATCCAAATGACGGTGGAACAAACTGTACAGAGAGTATCCTCTCTTATACTCTCTGGAAATTTGAAATAGGTAATACAAACCAAAGGAACTCAGCACAACACTTTATCATTTTTAAAGGCCGAATGTCACACAATTAGCTTCAGATTAAGTTCATAATTGTTCCCCATGATCATATTATAAACTTAATTTAAAAACCAGCAACACAATTGATATGTATTTCTTCATACACATCATGGAGTTCGCCTTAAACTGTACCCCACTGATATTGATCATACAATGAATGGAAGAGAAATTCAATTAAGAATTTCAAAGATTGAATGAATCTTGGATGCCCCCTCATCTAGCTACACATCCAGTATTGTTCTGTCTTTAATCCATCCAGTTTCGATACTTGCCATGATGGCAAAGTCACTCCACCCTGAGGTAGCTCATTTTGACCTGAGACACCTCTGACTCTGTGTTCTTCCTTCCCCTCTTCATCTAAAGATCTATCTGATCCAGAATGTTAAAGCTACCATTTATTAAGCAATTACTATGGGTTGGGGGCTATGCTTAGTGCTTTACAAATGTTACTTTGTTTACCCCTCACAATACCCCCTTAAGTAGGCATGGTAGATTGTTCAATGGCCACATTTAATAACAAATCCCTATGACCACACCCCTTGCAATTTGACTTTTCTGTCCTTTCCATGAAGAGGTGGAGACTTTTCCCTCACCGTCTTAAATCTGGAATAGTCTCATATCTCACACTGAAAAATATAACTCAGTGGGAGTGACACTGTGGATGTTTTGTATTATAGGTCTCAAAAATCCCTGAAGGATCTTCCTTTGTTCTCTTGGAATGTTGCCCTGAGGCTATCAAACAAGGAAGCCAATCTAGATTTCCTGGAGGATGAGAGGCCATATGAAGGTCCCAGGCACCTCAGCTGATCATCAGCACCAATTATCAGACGTGTCAGTGAGTCCATTTGAGACCTTCCAGACCAGCTGATGCTTTGGCTAAATGCAGCCTTGTGAATGAGCCCAGGAAAAACCAGCAGAGGGTTTGCCAGGTTTACCCACAGACTTTAGAGGAATAATAAAATATTGCAGTTTGAAGCCACCAAGTTTTGGAGTAGTTTTAACATAACAAGTTCTAATTCAGTCAATAGGTATTATAATTTATTTTATAAATAGGCAAATGAGACAGGGCATTATTTATGATATTGTTCAAAAATAGCATACATGTAATATGGCAGAGCTAGAACTTGAATCTAAGCCTTTATGAATCTCAAATCCATACCTCAAGATGCAATGATATACTATCTCTCTAAATCCATTTCATATTTTTCTATAATTTACTTCCAAATATTGGAAGGTGGCAACCATGCTGTCCAATGCCCTTTTCCAGACTAAGCATCCAATTTTCATTTTGCTTTTCTTCATGCAACAATGATTTTCAGTCTTATCTGCATGGTACTCATTCCCATTAGAAGGCCTAACAATGTATCCACCTCTGTCTAAAAGGGAGGTACCAGAACTAACCTCTTAGTGGGGTGGGACAACAATAGAATAGGGCAGGGATCGCCAAACTTTTGCCTGCGAACCAGCTTTGGCCAACCACTTCTTTGTGTACGGCTCATGATCAAGAATGGTTTTTACATTCTCAGTGGTTGAAAAAAAATCAAGAAAATAATATTTTATGAAAATTATATGAAATTAAAATTTCAGTGTCTATAAAAATGTTTATTAGAACATAGTCACTCATTTTAAAAAATATTCCTTATGACAACTATTTTGCTACAATAGCAGAATTAAGTAGTTGTAACAGAGTTTATGGCCCACAAAGCTGAGAATATTTACTATCTGGCTCTTTTCAGAAAAGTTTACTGAGCCTTGAAATAAGGCAACTACAACCTTCTTCATTTTGGATGTTCCTATTCTCTATTTCACCCTTAACTTCTATAATTTTATGGGTAGTAATGTCACTCTTTTGAATGATATTGAACCAAGTATAATTGTCTTTTCATTTATTTTCCTTAAGCCACAACTCCATTTCTTTCACTGACCTTTTGAACCCAAAAACATGTTATTATATTTAGTTTCATTAAATTTCATTTTATGATATTCAAAGCACATTCTGGGCTTTTTAAAATTTAATTTTAATTTTATATTTTGTATAGTTGATTTACAATGTTGTATTAATTTCAGGTGTACAGCAAATTGATTCAGTTATACATACACATTTATCCATTCTTTTTCAGATTATTTTCCCATATGCGTTATTACACAATATTGTCTAGAGTTCCCCGTGCTATTCAGTTGGTCTTTGTTGATTATCTGTTTTATATGTAGTAGTGTGTATATGTTAATCCCAAACTCCTAATTTATTTCTCCCCTGTACCTTTCCCCTTTGGTAACCAAAAATTTGTTTTCAAAGTCTGTGAGTGTGCTTCTGTTTTGTAAATAAGTTCATTTGTATCATTTTTTAGATTTCACATGTGAGTGATATCATATGATATTTGTCTTTTTCTGTCTAATTTACTTCACTTAGAACGATAATCTCTAGGTCCATCCATGTTGCTGCAAAAGACATTACTTCATTCTTTTTTATGGCTGAGTAATATTCCATTGTATATATACCCCACCTCCTTTTTAATCCATTCCTCTGTCGATGGACATTTAGGCTGCTTCCATGTCTTGGCCATTGTAAATAGTGCTACAATGAACATCGGGGTGCATGTATCTTTTTGAAGTATGGTTTTCTGTTGATATATGCCCAGGATTGGGATTGCTGGATCATATGGTAGTTTTACTTTTATTTTTTAAAGAAACCTCCATAATGTTCTCCATAGTGGTTGTACCAATTTACATTCCCAACAACAGTGTAGGAGGGTTTGCTTTTCTCTACACCCTCTCCAACATTTATTGTTTGAAAACTTTTGATGATGGCCATTCTGACTGGTGTGACGTGATACCTCATTGTAATTTTGATTTGCATTTATCTAATAATTAGTGATGTTGAGCATCTTTTCATGTGCTTTTTGGCCATCTGTATGTCTTCTTTGGAAAAATGTCTATTTAGATCTTCTGCCCTTTTTTTTTTTTTTTTTGATTGGATTGGGTTGTTTGTTTTTTTGATATTGAGCTGCAAGAGCTGTTTGTATATTTTGGAGTTTAATACCTTATCATTTGCTTCATTTGCAAATATTTTCTCCCATTCTGCATGTTGTCTTTTTGTTTTGTTTATAGTTTCCTTGCTATGCAAAAACTTTTAAGTTTCATTAGGTCCCATTTGTTTATTTTTGTTTTTATTTTCATTACTCTAGGAGGTGGATCCAAAAAGATATTGCTGTAATTTATGTCAAAGACTGTTCTGCCTATGTTTTCCTCTATGAGTTTTATAGTATCTGGTCCTACATTTAGGTCTTTAATCCATTTTGGGTTTATTTTTGGGTATGGTGTTAGAGAATATTCTAGTTTTCATTCTTTTACATGTAGTTGTCCAGTTTTTCCAGCACCACATATTGAAGAGACTGCATTTTCTCCATTGTATATTCTTGGCTCCTTGGTCATAGATTAATTAACCATAGGTGTGTGGGCTTATTTCCAGGCTTTCTAACCTGTTTCATTGATCTGTATTTCTGTTTTTGTGCCAGTACCATACTGTTTTGATTACTGTAGCTTTGTAGTATAGTCCGAAGTCAGGGAGCATGTTTCCTCCAGCTCTGTTTTTCTTTCTCAGGATTGCTTTGGCTATTCAGGGTCTTTTTTTTTTCATACAAATTTTGAAACTTTTTGTTCTAGCTCTGTTAAAAATGGCACTGGTAAGGGAGGGGATATGGGAACATATGTATATGTATAACTGATTAAATTTGTTATAAAGCAGAAACTAACACACCATTGTTAAGAAATTATACAAAAAAAATGGCACTGGTAATTTGATAGGGATTGGATTGAATCTGTAGATTGCCTTGGGTACTACAGCCATTTTGACAATATTGATTCTCCCAATCCAAGAACATGGTGTATCTTCCCATCTGTTTGTGTCATCTTCAATTTCTTTCATCGGCATCTTACTGTTTTCAGAGTACAAGTCTTTTGCCTCCTTAGGAAGGTTTGTTCCCAGGTATTTTATTCTTTTTAAAATATCTTATTGGGTATTTATTCTGTCATCCAACATGTTCAACCTTTCCCCAGGTTAGACTTATCCACAAACTTAAAGAAAACATGATTACAATGTCTTCAATGAAGTGATCACATAAACGTAGACAGAGGCCTATAACACAGCACTAGAATCCCTGTTTTGAATTCTCATCCCTTAATTAAAATATTCTTATCAGTAACCCCCATATTTTGACCAACTTTTGTTCCGAGGGTCATTATTCAATAATGCATTCATTTATTTAGCATATGTATATTGAATCTCTATTACATCCTGGGCTTGGTGCTGGGGAGACAATGGTGAAGAGGGCACACAGGGATCCTGCCTGTTAGAATATTCAGCCTAGTTCAGCCACCTAGTAGTAAACAAGTAATCATTCTCAAAACATGTGATTACAAGCTGTGATGATTGCTTTGAATAAAAATGCCTTGAATTATTAGAGTATGTCATGACATATGTATACAATTCAACACTAGAATCTCCTTTGCCTCCTTAAACAATGTCTTTGATAATCCCATAAAAGAAGGAGCTGAGGGTAGAGTAATGTGAACTGTTCTTCTTGGTAAATCAATGCTGGTGCCTAGTGATCAGTGTTTCTCTGATGTATGAGTCTGAACCTTCAATGTGTTTACAAATCACTTGAGGGATCTTGTTAAAATGTAGATTCTGAGTCAGTAGGTTTCAGTTGGAGCCTGGGATTCAGCATAGCTAACAAGCTCTAAGGAATGGTATGTTGTTGCTCTACCCACTTCACTCCTAATAACAAGACCTCACCAGACGCTCACAGCCTAGATAGTTAAGGATTAGTTCCTGTCCTAGAAGCACATGTAGTTTTAGATAAGCATTACAGAAATTTTTGTGCAGAGAATGGCAAGTAGCCTAGTGGAAACCACAGCCTCAGAATCAGACAGATGTGAATTGATACACAGACCTATACCTTGACAGTTATGTGAGCTCAGCCCATGTCCTCCCCTCACTGCACCTTAATTTCCTCATCAATGAAAATGGAAATACTACTTTGTGGGGTATAATGTTTTCCATTTTGCTGTGGGGTTATTGGGAAAAATAACCATGAAACATAGTAGACATTAAACAAAGCATAGCTTTTACTGTGTTTATCAAAAGAATAACATGGAGAGACCTTCAAGATGGCAGAGGAGTAAGACGTGGAGATCACCTTCCTCCCCACAAATACATCAGAAGTACACCTACACGTGGAACAACTCCTACAGAACACCTACTGAAAGCTGGCAGAAGACCTCAGACTTCCCAAAAGGCAAGAAACTTCCTGCGTACCTGGGTAGGGCAAAAGCAAAAAGGAAAAGCAGAGACAAAAGAATAAGGACGGACTTGCACCTCTGGGAGGGAGCTGTGAAGGAGGAAAAGGTTCCACACACTAGGAAGCCCCTTCACTGGCAGAGATTGGGGGTGGCAGGGGGGAAGTTTTGGAGCCACAGAGGAGAGTGAAGCAACAGGGGTGCAGAGGGCAAAGCAGAGAGATTCCCACAGAGAAGATTGGTGCTGATCAGCATTCACCAGCCTGAGAGGCTTGTCTACTCGCCCACCTGGGGGAGTGGGGGCTGGGAGCTGAGGCTCGGGCTTTGGAGGTCAGATCCCAGGGAGAGGACTGGGGTGGGCTGCGTAAACACAGCCTGAAGGGGCTAGTGCACCACAGCTAGCTGGGAGGGAGTCCAGGAAAAAGTCTCGATCTGCCTAAGAGGCAAGAGACCATTATTTCTGGGTGTGAGAGGAGAGGGGATTCCGAGCACCACCTAAACGAGTTCCCCAGACGGGTGTGAGCCGCGGTTATCAGTGCGGACACCAGTGATGGGCATGAAACGCTAAGGCTGCTGCTGCAGCCACCAAGAAGCCTGTGTGCAAGCACGGGTCACTCTCCACACCTCCCTTCCTAGGAGCCTGTGCAGCCCACCAGTGCCAGGGTCCTGTGATCCAGGGACAACTTCCCCAGGAGAACACACTGCACATCTCAGGCTGCTGCAATGTCACACCAGCCTCTCCCACTGCAGGCTCGCCCCGCATCGCGTACCACCCCCTCTTCTCAGCCTGAGTGAGCCAGAGCCCCCTAATCAGCTGTTACTTTAACCCCATTTTGTCTGAGCAAAGAAGAGATGCCCTCAGGCGACCTACACACAGAGGCAGGGCCAAATCCAAAGCTGAATGCCAGGAACTATGTGAACAAAGAGAAAGGGAAATTTCTCCCAGCAGCCACAGGAGCAGCGATTAAATCTCCATAGTCAACTTGATGTACACTGCATCTCTGGAATACCTGAACAGAAAATGAATCATCCCAAAATTCAGGTGGTAGACTTTGGGAGCAACTGTAGACTTGGGGTTTGCTTTCTGCATCAAATTTGTTTCTGGTCTTATGTTTATCTTAGTTTAGTCTTTACAGTTTATTATCATTGGTAGATATGTTTATTGATTTGGTTTCTCTCTTCCATTTATATATATATATATATATTTTTTTTCCTTTTTCTCTTTCTGTGAGTGTGTATGTGTACACTTCTTTGTGTGATTTTGTCTGTATAGCTTTGCTTTTACCATTTGTCCTAGGGTTCTGTCTGTTATTTTTCCTTTTTTTTTTTTAGTATAGTTTTTAGTGCTTGTTATCATTGGTGGATTTGTTTTTTGGTTTGGTTGCTCTCGTCTTTCTTTCATTCTTCTTTTTCTTTTCTTTTTTTATTACTTTTAATTTTTCATTTTTAATATTTATTTTATTTTTTATCTTAATAACTTTTCATTCCTTTTTTTTCTTCCTTCCTTCCTTCCTTCCATAACCCCTCCCTCCCTCCCTTCCTTCTCCCTTTTCTGCTGACTGTGTGGCTGACAGGGTCTTCATGCTCTGGCCGGGAGTCAGGCCTCTGCCTCTGAAGTGTGAGAGCCGAGTTCAGAATACTGGTCCACCAGAGATCTCACCGCTCCATGTAAAATCAAATGGTGAAAGCTCTCCCAGAGATCTCCATCTCAATGCTAAGACACAGCTCCACCCAATGACCAGCAAACTACAGTGCTAGATACCCTATGCAAACAACTAGCAAGACAGGAACACAACCACACCCATTAGCAGAGAGGCTGCCTAAGATCATAATAAGGTCACAGACACCCTAAAACACACCAATGGATGTGGTCCTGCCAACCAGAAAGACAAGATCCAGACACTTCCACCAGAACAAAGGCACCAGTCCCCTCCACCAGGAAGCCTACACAACCACTAAACCAACCTTAGCCACTGGGGCTGACACCACAAAGAACAGGAACTATGAACCTGCAGTCTGCAAACAGGAGATCCCCAAAACAGTAAGTTAAACAAAAGGAGAAGACAGAGAAAGACACAGCAGACGAAGGAGCAAGGTAAAAAGCAACCAGACCAAACAAATGAAGAGGAAATAGTCTACCTAAAAAAGAATTCAGCATAATGTTAGTAAAGATGATCCAAAATCTTGGAAATAGAAAGGAGAAACTACAAGAAATTCTTAACAAGGACCTAGAACTATTAAAGAGCAAACAAACAATGATGAACAACACAATAAATGAAATTAAAAATTCTCTAGAAGGAATCAACAGCAGAATACCTGAGGTAGAAGAACGGATAAGTGGCCTGGAGGATAAAATAGTGGAAATAAATACTGCAGGTCAGAATAAAGGGAAAAGAATGAAAAGAACAGAGGACAGTCTCAGAGACTTCTGGGACAACATTAAACACACCAACATTTGAATTATAGGGGTCTCAGAAGGGAAAAAGAAAGGAACTGAGAAAACATTTGAAGAGATTATAGTTGAAAACTTCCCTAATATGGGAAAGGAAATAGTCAATCAAGTCCAGGAAGCACTGAGAGTCCCATACAAGATAAATCCAAAGAGAAACACGCCAAGATGCATATTAATCAAACTATCAAAAATTAAATACAAAGAAAAAATATTAAAAGCAGCGAGGGAAAAACAACAAAAAACATACAAGGGAATCCCCATAAGGTTAACAGCTGATCTTTCAGCAGAAATTCTGCAAGCCAGAAGGGAGTGACAGGACATATTTATATTTAAAGTGATGAAAGGGAAAACCCTACAACCACAATTACTCTACCCAACAAGGATCTCATTCAGATATGATGGAGAAATTAAAACTTTAACAGACAAGCAAAAGCTAAGAGAATTCAGTACCACCAGGCAAGCTTTACTAAAAATGCTAATGGAATTTCTCTAGGCAGGAAACACAAGAATGAATAGACCTACAATAACAAACCCAAAACAATTAAGAAAATGGTAATAGGAACACACATACTGATAACTACCTTAAATGTAAATGGATTAAATGCTCCAACCAAAAGACAAAGACTGGCTGAATGGATACAGAACAAGAACCATATATATGCTGTCTACAAGAGACCCACTTCAGATCTAGGGACACATACAGACTGAAAGTGAGAAGAGGGAAAAAGATATTCCATGCAAATGGAAATCAAAAGAAAGCTGGAGTAGCAATTCTTAAGTCAGATAAAATTGACTTTAAAATAAAGACTATTACAAGAGACAAAGAGGGATACTACATAATGATCAAGGGATCGATCCAAGAGAAGATAAAACAATTGTAAATATTTATACATTGAACATAGGAGCACTTCAATACATAAGGCAAATGCGAACAGCCATAAAATGGGAATTCTACAGTTGATACAATAATAGTAGGGGACTTTAACACCCCACTTTCACTAATGGACAGATCATCCAAAATGAAAATAAATAAGGAAACACAGCTTTAAATGATAAATTAAACAAGATGGACTTAATTGATATGTATAGGACATTCCATCTAAAAACAACAGAATACAGTTTTTTCTCAAATGCTCATGGAACATTCTCCAGGATAGATCATACCTTGGGTCACAAATAAAGCCTTGGTAAATTTAACAAAATTTAAATTGTATCAAGTATCTTTTCCAACCACAATGTTATGAGGCTAGATATCAATCACAGGGAAAAAACTGTAAAAAAAAGAGATACATGTGGGCTAAAAAAATAGACTATTAAATAACCAGGGCACCACTGAAGAAATCAAAGAGGAAATCAAAAAATACCTAGAAACAAATGACAATGAAAACACGATGACCCAAATCCTATGGGATGTAGCAAAAGCAGTTCTTAGAGAGAATTTTATAGCAATACAATCCTACCTCAAGAAACAAGAAAAATCTCAAATAAACAACTTAACCTTACACCTAAAGCAATTAGAGAAAGAAGAATAAAAAAAACCCAAAGTTAAAAGAAGGAAAGAAATCATGAAAATTAGATCAGAAATAAATGAAAAAGAAATGAAGGAAACAATAGCAAAGATCAATAAAACTAAAAGTTGGTCCTTTGAGAAGATAAACAAAATTGATAAACAATTAGCCAGACTCATTGAGAAAAAAAGGGAAAAGACTTATATCAACAGAATTAGAAATGAAAAAGAAGAAGTAACAACTGACACTGCAGAAATACAAAGGATCATGAGAGATTACTACAAGCAACTATATGCCAATAAAATGGACAACCTGGAAGAAATAGACACATTCTTAGAAAAGCAAAACCTTCTGAGATGGAAACAGGAAGAAATAGAAAATATAAACAGACCAATCACAAGCACTGAAATTGAGACTGGATTAGAAATCATCCAACAAATTAAAGCCCAAGACTGGATGGCTTCAGAGGCAAATTCTATCAAACATTTAGAGAACAGCTAACACCTATCTTTCTCAAACTCTTCCAAAATATACCAGAGGGAGAAACACTCCCAAACTCATTCTATGAGGCCACCATCACCCTGATACCAAAACCAGACAAAGATGTTGCAAAGAAAGAAAACTACATGCCAATATCACTGATGAACATAGATGCAAAACTCCTCAACAAAATACTAGCAAAAAGAATCCAACAGCACATTAAAAGGATCATACACCATAATAAAGTGAGGTTTATTCCAGGGATGCAAGGATACTTCAATATATACAAATCAATCAATGTGATAAAATATATTCACAAACTGAAGGAGAAAAACCATATGATCATCTCAATAGATGCAGAAAAAGCTTTCAAAAAATTCAACATCCATTTATGATAAAAACCCTCCAGAGGGTTTTAGGGGGAACTTACCTCAACATAATAAAAGCCATATATGACAAACCACAGCCAACATTCTTCTCAATGGTGAAAAATTGAAACCATTTCCTCTAAAATCAGGAACAAGACAAGGTTGTCCAATTTCACCACTATTATTCAACATAGTTTTGGAAGTTTTTGCCACAGCAATCAGAGAAGAAAAATAAATAAAAGGAATCCAAATCGGAAAAGAAGAAGTAAAGCTGTCACTGTTTGCAGATGACATGATACTATACATAGAGAATCCTAAAGATGCTACCAGAAAAGTACTAGAGGTAATCAATGAATTTGGCAAAGTAGCAGGATACAAAAATAATGTACAGAAATCTCCTGTATTCCTATACACTAATGATGAAAATTCTGAAAGAGAAATTAAGGAAACACTCCCATTTACCACTGCAACAAAAAGAATAAAATACCTAGGAATAAACCTACCTAAGGAGACCAAATACCTTTTTGCAGAAACCTATAAGACACTGATGAAAAAATTAAAGATGATACAAACAGATGGAGACATATACCATGTTTTTGGATTGGAAGAATCAACATTGTGAAAATGAGTATATGACCCAAAGCAATCTACAGATTCAATGCAATCCCTTTCTAACTACCAATGGCATTTTTCACAGAAGTAGAGCAAAAAAATTCACAATTTGTATGGAAACACAAAAGACACTGAATAACCAAAGCAATGTTGAGAAAGAAAAATGGAGCTGGAGCTGTCAGGCTCCCGGACTTCAGACTATACTACAACTCTACAGTAATCAAGACAGCAAGCTACTGGCACAAAATTAGAAATATAGATTAATGGAACAGGATAGAAAGCCCAGAGTTAACCCCATGCACATATGGTCACCTTATTTTTGATCAAGGAGGCAAGAATATACAATGGAGAAAAGACAGCCTCTTCACTAAGTGTTGCTGGGAAAACTGGACCGCTACATGCAAAAGAATGAAGTTAGAACACTCCCTAACACCATACACAAAAATAAACTAAAATGGATTAAAGAACTAAATATAAGGCCAGACACTATAAAACTCTTAGAGGAAAACATAGGTAAAACACTCTATGGCATAAATCACAGCAAAATCTTTTTTGATCCACCTCCTAGAGAAATGGAAATTAAAACAAAAATAAACAAATGGGATCTAATGAAAATTAAATGCTTTTGCACAGCAATGGAAACATAAACAAGATGAAAAGACAACCCTCAGAATGGGAGAAAACATTTGCAAATAAAGCAACTGACAAAGGATCAATCTCCAAAATTTACAAGCAGCTCATGCAGCTCAATATCAAAAAACAAACAACCCAATCCAAAAATGGTCAGAAGACCTAAACAGACATTCCTGCAAAGAAGATATACAGATTGCCAACAAACATATGAAAGGATGCTGAACATCACTCATCATTAGAGAAATGCAAATCAAAAGTACAATGAGGTATCTCCTCACACCAGTCAGAATGGCCACCATCAATAAATCTACAAACAATAAATGCTGGAGAGGGTGTGGAGAAAAGGGAACCCTCTTGCACTGTTGGAGGGAATATAAATTGATACAGCCACTATGGAGAACAGTATGGAGGTTCCTTAAAAAACTAAAAATAGAACTACCATATGACATAGCAATCCCACTACTGAGCATATACCCTGAGAAAAGCATAAGTCAAAAAGAATCATGTACCACCATGTTCATTGCAGGTCTATTTACAATAGCCCAGACATGGAAGCAACCTAAGTGTCCATCGACAGATGAATGGATAAGGAAGATGTGGCACATATATACAATGGAATATTACTCAGCCATAAAAAGAAAAAAAATTGAGTTATTTGGAATGAGGTGGATGGACCTAGAGTCTGTCATACAGAGTGAAGTAAGTCAGAAAGAGAAAAACAAATACTGTATGTGAACACATATATATGGAATCTAAAAAAGGAAAAAAAAGTGTTCTGAAGAACCTAGGGGCAGGACAGGACTAAAGATGCAGATGTAAAGAATGGACCTGAGGACATGGGGAGGGGGAAGGGTAAGCTGGGATGAAATGAGAGAGTGGCATGGACATATATACACTACCAAATGTAAAATAGATAGCTATTGAGAAGCAGCTGCATAGAACAGGGAGATCAGCTCAGTGCTTTGTGACCACCTAGATGGGTGGGATAGGGAGGTTGGGAGAGAGAGGCAACAGGGAGAAGATATGGGGATATATGTATAGCTGCTTCACTTTGTTATAAAACAGAGACTAACACACCATTGTAAAGCAATTATACTCCAATAAAGATGTTTAAAAAAAAAGAATAACATGAATAAGATGTTCTTTGATGAAATTAATCAAACAACAGGATCTAGTTTGATTTTTTAATGGGGAGAGACTGGGGCACTTGGATAAATCAGATGTTTCACTTTAACAAATATTTAATGAGCATATATTCTGTGTTTGAAAGTCTGCTAAAAGCTGGGGACATAAAGCTGAGTCAGGTGCAGTTTTCAAAGAGATGAGTCAGGGAGAGAGATCAGCAAAGAGACATTAGACTCAGAGGCATTTGATAAACCTGGATCCATGGTCAATATACATGCCAGGAAAGTAGCACTCATGATGAGGAAATGGAAATAGCTTTTTCATATATAGTGTAGTGGTTAAGGTGATAAGATATTATTATAAGAAAAAGAAAAGTGTTAATGATAATTCTGGGACCTTCAAACCTAGAATAGAGGTTTCATTAACAGAAATAAGCAATGTGAAAGAAAAATCAGGTAGCAGAAGCACAAACTTGATTTTTCTTTTGCACATATTTAGTTGAAGAGTTCTTGGGTCATCTCAGTGTAGATGAATTCAAAGATATTTTGAAATAGACTCACCATGGGTAGTAATACATGTAATTGAAGCTCATTTACAGAATTCAGAGAAAACTGACCTGCATTTTCTGGGTATTTTTGTAACAATGTAATTTGGATCACATGTTTGTGTACCAAATGTGTGTTTGCAGATACAGGGAAAGGCGTGCATGTTTTTGTTCGGTGTTTACCCTACATCAGCAATTGTAAAAATTACTATGCTGTTTGTACTCTATTAATGACAGTCTGAATTTGAAAGGCTTGATAAGTTGTTTACAAGGAAGTTCAGAAGGATAAATCAGTACATGTTTGCAGAATAGTGTGAAAACATTTTTATCAGGATGTGTCGCTGGAAATGGCAATTAGTCAATGTAGGGAAACTGATACATCTTTAGACATTAAGTCACACTGAAACAAACATCCAGACCAATGCAGTTAAGCTTCTGAGAGAAAAAAAAATGAAATTATGTTAATGTATAAAAAGTTTCACATAATTCATATTTGTTACCTGTGAATTCTCATAAGAGTTCTCAGAATAAGATAAGATTTCATACTTACATTGTATAGATAGATATAGTAAGGAATGGGGAAATGTGGGACTTTGACACTCATCGACTAGAAGAATGAAAGTGTGCCTGAAAAGTTTTATAGAGATGCCTGTGGTAACTGTGCTAGGAACTTTTGCTCTTGGTTTTTTTGTTTCTAACTCACAATAAGCCTGTACATTGATTACAATGTTATTCTTGTTATCTTGCAGATGAGATATTGCAATAACAGAGTTAGAACAATTTGATCAAGATTATGCAGGTGCCAGGTGGAGCAATTATGAATTGTCTTCACATCAAACACTTCTCCCTCTCCCTCTCATAATAGTTACAATTTCTATTTAGTAATTGATGTGGTTTCAGAAAAAAAAAAAAAAAACCCTCAATTCATTCCTGCCTTCATAGGTGAAACATAAACTAAACTAAGTCCATTAGGGTGTTATGTTACCCACAGAGTTTGGTTTAGGGATGGGAATGCCATCTAAGCTCCTCCAACCAGAGAATCTACTATAAGAACTTGTGCTGAGAATGTTGAGGCAAACCTCACTCTCTCATGTTGGTTGTATGAATGGAATGATGCTGGCAGCCATTTTAGGATCAATTAGCTTCAAAGTGAAGTGAGCAGATAGAAAGATGGAGGCAAGTGGGATCCTTGGTTAAGCTGCTGGACCAATCCTTGTAGATTTTGGGAGGTTGGAGGGATTCTGAACTTTTCAAGTCCTTGTGTCCATAATTAATCCCCAGTATTTAACCAAGTTGAGGATTCCACTTGTAACAACAAACATTCTAAAAGCTATAGACATCACCTAGACCAACTCCCTTTTGCTAGAGATAGGTGATTAAGCTGAAAGAAAGAACACAGTTGTCCAAAGTGGCATAGCTGACTCATGATGAAGTTAAGTCTAGAGTTCAGGATTCTGCATGTCCAATCTAGTGATCTTTCCAATGCAACAAGCTGACATACCAAGGTCACACAGAGATTAAGTAAAGGCTAAGATTTCTAGAATACTTAGAATGTATCATTTCTCAAAGAGCTGTGGTTAAATACAAATCATTTTAAATATTCAAGGAGAAAAATTGCGAATGAGAAAAAATACACTGTGTAACAAATGTTTTCACTTTTTGTTAGGAAATGGATTTGACTACTTTGAAAATTCTTTGAAGCTGGATGCTTTGACTTATATACTTCTTCATGCCCCTCACTGTAACAAGCGCCACATTGGTATATTAGGTATTCAAATAATTCTTTGATTGATATGTGTCTTCTTCACCAAGTTATATATTATGACAGCAGGGACCATGACTGCCTACTTCAAACCTACATTTCCAATGCTTTTCACAGTGTTTGGTGTATGGAGGGTTCTAAATAAATGTGTGTTAGTGATGTTAAATACTGTCACCCTCTGTGCTTGCACTCAAGTTTCAATTCAACATGGAGTCATAACTTGATTCATATACATAGGCTATCTAGAACAACCCTGTCCAAGAGAAATATAAGTCACACCTGTGAGGCATGCATGTAATTTTAAATATTCTAGTAGTCAAGTTAATAAAACAGTGAATTTAATTTTAATTTAACCCAATATGCCCTAAATATTATCATTTAACATATAATCAATAAACAAAGATAATATGTACTTTACATTTTTTGTACCAAGTCTTCAAAATCTTGTATATAGCTCATCCTTACAACACTTCTTAGTTCAGACTACATTTCAAGTCATTAGTAACCACATATTGATATACATGGACCTATATTGGACAGCTCAGATTTACACATTATCTATGTCTATGACATTATATAAAAATAAAGTTCCAAGAGCTAAATTGTGATAGAATTTCATATGAAAAACAGTCAGAAATTTATATTAAAAATTCACATTACCATTTCTATATATATAAAAGTGCTAGCGTTATTTTAGAGTCTCCAAAAGTAGTCCTTGACACCAAAAGCTGTGCCTTCACCATGCCGAAACATTAAGACGTTAGTACCATTATGGAAAAAGCATCTAGTTAGTACTCAATATTATCGTTTCTCCTGTTTTGTGGGATTTTGTTTGTTTGTTTTATTCATGTAATCCTAACTCAGGAAGACAATTTCATGGCATATATGACTCTAGTTAGGAACAGTCTCAATTAACTATCTTACATAAATTTGAATGGCCTGTAAGAAAGCTCCTACACATGATTTCTAATAGTGGGATTGAGGACTCCTAATAAACGCTTTTTAATCTATGTTAGAAAGCCAGTTAATTATTGCATAACTTAACACTATAGCTTAAATCAAGTTTCTGTTAGCATCTGATGATTCAATAGCCATGTTCTGAATATGTCAGATGAGTAATTATTCCTTGCCTTCAAGTAGGTCATAATCTAGTAGAGCAAATAACTAAATGGATTTGGGATGTGAGAGAGCTTGTTTTTGACTGACGTTAGCACAGGACACGTTGGGGACACACAGGAGTCAGTGGTAATTTTACCTGGTGGTGGGGAAAGAAACTAGAAAAGACTTCTCATTAAGGAGAAGAGCTTAAAATGATTCTAAAGCATGAGTGGAGAGCCACTAGGACCTAGAGAGCTAAGTTCACTCTATTCTACTGCTCAGAGCTGGAGTGCAGGATTGCAGGGAGGGATGGGGCTGGCCTATGTCCTGGTGGGGGCAGCAGCATGGGAAAGCACACTGTAAAAGGCACAGAGGGAAGCTTGGGGGAGACTCAGCCAAATGCAAAAGGCCAAAGTTGTTGCAATTTACATATTTCCATTTTGAGACTCCCTTCAACCCTTTAACCCATATGGTTTTGATAATTATATTTAAATGGAAATTCAGACCACAGCAGGCAATAAGTATTTGAAATAGGACTTTATATTGGGAGGCTTGGTGGGGCACTTGGCAAGTTTTATTTCCTCCTCCCAATAAACCAGAGGGGAAAGCTGGCATTTCTAATTCTAATTGTAGGAGCTCCACTCTCTCACCCGGACCATCCATTCTTAAAGAAAAGAAGTCTGGCTCCACACTCCCACCCCCACAAGAAATAAACACTAGTTAGAAATAGAGTTGGCCTATATGTAAACAAGCACAGAGCATCACAACACAGCCCCCAACCCCAGGAGTCAGCCATTTGTGCTAGCACATGGGTACCCTCTGAGTGGTCGCTCTCCCCATAAGAAAGGATGTATATTGAATAGCATAGTACCTGGCTAATTGTCCCAAGTCAATTATTAGTCTACTGTAGTGGTTTCCAAATGCTGATCCACAAATAAGTTTTCAAAAATCTGAAGAAAATAAATTTTACAATAATATAATGTGTCTGTGTATGTATATATATATGTGAGATAGAGATTTCCAACTCTACTTTCTTGGAAAGGACTATATTTTTGTTCTCTATGTATGTTTGTGCTAATTTTTTATTCAAAGTCCTTTTTATTAAGTGGATTTTTAATAGATAATAGATATTTTAAAAACATCATTACTTTTTAAAATATAATGTTGGAAGTCCTATGATAAATGTCCATTAAAAAAAAGTGAGCTTGAGAATCAAACATGTTAACCAAATTCAGCTGAGTAAACTTTAAAGTGCTTATTGGCTTTTTCAATAAGCCATAAATTGGACAGCATCCAATCTATTGGACAGAAAGGAACCCCAAGGAGCTGTACAAAATGAAAGATGTTTATAGGGCAGATGGAAGCAGGAACAAGGAAGCTACATGGGGCAAAAAGAAGGTTGATTACTGCAAGGTTACTTTCCTTTAGAGGATGGCAGAGGTCTACCAGGCAGATTACCTAACTAATGCTGATCAGATGATTCTTGATTGACTGGTTAAAGGTTGCATTTATGGGAGAGACAAAACTGTAATTCAGTCAAGTCTCAGGTTGGTGACATGGAGCTTAGCATAGGCAACTCTATTTTGGGCCTATTGTCTTGTTTTAAAATTTTCATTTCATATTGGAGTATAGCTGATTAACAATGCTGTGTTATGATTCAGTTATAACTATACATGTATCTATTCTTTTTCAAATTCTTTTCCCATTTAGGTTATTACAGAGTATGAGCAGAGTTCCCTGTGCTATACAGTAGGTCCTTGTTATCTATTTTAAATATAGCAGTGTGTACATGTCAGTCCCAATCTTTCCCTGCTCCCCACCCTTCCCTGCTGGTAATCATAAATTCGTTCTCTCAATCTGTGTTTCTGTTTCTGTTTTGTAAATAAGTTCATTTGTATCATTTTTTTAGATTCTGCATATAAGCAATATTGTATGATATTTGTCTTTCTCTGACTTACTTCACTTAGTATGGTAATCTCCAGGTCCATCCATGTTGCTGCAAATTGGGCCTATTATCTTGTTTTTAAGAAACCAATACAGAATTAAATTATTGCTTGACCATTTATTAACTGACAACTGTGGGCAAATTATTTAGCTTCTTTGACCCTTGATTTTTGGTTTCAAGTTGTAATAACTGATGTCTATTTAATAGGGTCAGTGTGAAAATTAAATAATATCACATATATAAAATGCTCTAGAATTAATTTTCCTTCCTCTCTTGCCCTTTTCTACCTGGTTAATGGCTGTATCCTTTAAGAATCAGAAAGCATCTAAAAATTTGTCTTATTAGCCTCCTAAACCCTCCCATATGCATCACACTCATAAACTGACAAAGTAAATTAGCCCTCACTTGCCATCTGTCTTTATAAAACAACTAATTTGAATGGTTTTAGTGCTGGTTACACTGTAATGAAGTACTGTTTATGTATCTGTAATATTATCTGTGATAGCATTCCCTGTTTCTTCTGCACAAAGGACAGTGCCTAAGTCAGAACAGTTGGCATCTAAGTAACTGTAAATGGTAAAGGAAGAAGTAACACAAGCATTCATTCCAGTTACATCATCATTTCCTTCTCTTTCACAGAGAAGGCTCAAGACTGAAAATCCAGCTTGGTCATGCTGTAAATCTGACCGAATACAAATGCATATGAAGACCCTTAAGTAATAATGTGGACTCCACATGAAGGAAAGTAAGAGTCTCTTAAAGTCAGGTGCAGTAAAAGTAGAGGAAAAGGAATAAACTGAAGAAATACGGAGGGTATAGGAAAAAGAGAATTCTTGTTAAACCTCATCTTGCATGCACATTAGAAGCAGCTGGGAATTCCTTAGTCTAGGATTAAATTGTTTCTAGTGCCTCTCACCATGAGATTACTGTCAGTTTATTTCTCCTACTGGCATTATGCAAAAGGTGACAGCTGATTAAAGGGAAGATGAGTCACTTAAAAAATCTTGCTTAAGGTAAATACAGAAAATTCAAGATAAATGATCATGAGATTGCACTTATCAAGACATTAGACAATAGTCACATAAGGAACAGTAATTAGAATCAATACGTGGCATTAAAAGAGGGTTAGGAAGACCTAAATAATTAGGACAATAAATGACCTTGTCTAAAAAGAACCCCAAAAGGTCAACTAATTAATTTATCTTAATGTGCACAATAATGAATAAAGCTCCAGATTTCAAATAGATTGGATTAAGTGCAGGCAATCTGCAAGGAGGGTGTTATTAAATAAGCAACCTGAAAGGCACTCTCACAACAGAAATTGATATTAGCTCAAGCAACTAATGAAAGAAACAAACAAACAAAACAAACCTAAACAAAGAAAATTGTCAATAACATGAAAATAGAAGCATTAGGTGGCTGCTGAGAAATGGACATTTTACATCATCTCATAAAAGAGTATGATTAAATTCTTCCTAAATGCACATGTACTATTGTCCCCAAAGTCTGGGGTAAGAAGAAGAGGTTTAGAATACTGCACTATGAATTTGAATCCTGATTCTGGCTCTTATAAGCTGATTTTCTTTGGATAAGTAACTTAATTTCTTTAAATCTCCATTTTCTGAACTGTAAAATAAAGATAATGCATAATTTACAAGTTTGCTTTGATAATATAAAGAGATACAAATGAAAAGATCACACTGTTTTTTGTACCTGTTAAGTCTTACTGGATATCCTCATTCCTCTTGTCTATGAGGTAGTAAGATGCAGTAGGAAAGCAGAGTTTCAATCAGAAAACCACACCACGCCAAGTTTAATAACTTTACTTCTCTTAGCTTCAGTCCATTTATTAGTAAGATGTAAATAATATCATTCATACAGTTTTGTTATAAAGACAGAGTTCATAAGTGTTTAGCAAATATTATGTATCCGCTTGTTTGCTTTCTATTCCCTTATCTCTCTAAGGAAAGACTGCAGAATTTTCATTTGCAGCATCCTAAAGCCATAATCAACTCACTTCTTAGCCCAGTCCAATACTGTAAGAAAAGAGGAGTTTTCTTACTCATGCCTCAACCCTCCCCTGGCATGTAGACTTGTCAGCTTTACTCATCGTTCTCTCCTATTCCCAGAGATGAATGTATTTCAAGCAATCTGCAGCTTAACTCATGTGAAAATAATAGAGTGCCAGCAGGATTGTTTTAATGGATTTGGTGTGGATAGACTTTGCCTGTTTTATAAATCCAGCAAACCTCACAGCATGTTTTATAGCCAAGAAGGATGCTAAGCTTGAAACTTGTCCCATCGGCCCCTCCCCCCATCCCATGTTCCATAATGCTCTCACACGGGGCTTATGAATCAAGGCCAACATTTACATTATTTCCTTATGCATAAGCACCTAAATGATTACCACAATCACATGCTGATTCATTTGCAAAATATGTTTTAAAAATTTAATCTTTTAGATGGTGATATTAACAATGCATAGATGGCACTGAGAATGAGATGATGGTGGTAGTTAGGGTGGGGGGGTGATGATGGTGGCAGTAATGATGGTGGTATTGGTGATAGTAGTAGTGGTGGTTGTGGGGATTCTTGGTGTGCTAGAAGACAAACATCACTGGTTTGCAGTATTCACTAAATTTCATGGGATAAATACCCCTACCATGGTTTATTTTGAGCTACCACTGTGATATCAGTGAATGAAGAGTTAAGGAGAGAGAATAACAATCATATTTCAAGTCATACTTCATGAGCTGGTATGAGCCAGTTCCAACATACCACTAGAGATAATGGTAGTAGTACCATTAGTAGTACTAGTACTCATGGTACCAGCAGTGTTACTAGTAGTGGTCACGATAATGATAGCAGTGGTGAGTGTGATGATGGAGCTGGTGGTAATGGTGGTAATAGTCATTGTGGAGACGATGGTGATGATAGCGATGATGGTGATGATAGTGACGATGGTGATGGTAGTGATGATGATAAGGAAGTGTTATTAATGATAGTGGTGGTGGTAGCAGTGATGGTGGCATTGGTGGTGATCATGAAGGTAATCATGGTCACTTTAGCAAAAAGTTTTATAATTTATGCTAAAGAGTCCTTTTATCTGACTTACTTCATTTAACATTGCAAGTAATATATGGTTAACAATAAGTTTGTCTCTTGTAACAGAGTAGCAAACTAAATCACAAGGGATAGTAAAGCTTAGTTATAAAACAAGGTCTTGGAGTCAGGTAGCAATGCTTTAGAAATCTAGGTCTGACCTTTCCTAGCTGTACCACCTTGCACAGTCACCTGATCTTTTTGAGGCCAGTTACCTCATCTTTAAAATAGTGAAACTAACATACTTCATTCAGAATTGTCATGAGAATATTAAGATACTGCAATTATTTTTAAATTGTCATGAGTTTCTAAGAGATAATATAAGTAAAATAATACAATTCTTTTGTCATAATAGAAAAATATGGTGGAGATCATGGTTTCTGTTAAATAGGTTTTTGTTTATTATTCTTGTTTTGTTTTGTTTTCATATGAACTTTTTGATAAGTATTCAACAGATGGGTTTTTCACACTAAGGATAGAGGAGAGTTCACTTGTTTTCTATAACAGAAGGAGAAGAATTCAGCTTTCCTCAGACAGTCCTTGGAAGAGATTGCTAAGAAGAGAGAAGTGGAGGGAAAAGAGACAAAGGCAGCCAACAAAATAGAGATAGGCTGGAATAAAGTGAGAACAGTACAATAGCCTGAATGATGGCCACTCGAAAATATCCGGTCCAAATCCCTGGAACCTATAAATTACCTTATAAGAAAAAAGGTCTTTCTACACATTGTGATTAAGGATCTTGGCATGGAGTGACTATCCTGGATTATATGAATGGGTCCTAATATTATCACTAGTGTCTTTATTAGAGAGAGGCAGAGAGAGATTAAACTCACACAGATGGGAAGGTGATGCAAAGATGGGAGCAGGGACTGGAATGATGAAACCATAAACAAAGGAATGTCAGAGGCCACCAGAAGCTGGAAGATACAAGGAATGGATACCCTTAGAACTTACTGAGGAAACGTGACCCTGATTTTGGCCCAGTGATACTGATTTTTGGATTTGTTGTTTTAAGCCATTAAGTTTGTGGCATTTTGTTATAACAGCCACAGAAAACTAATACCACCAGTGAAACTCCTTGGTGTTTCACAAAAACATTTTAGAAAATAAGAGGTTTAATATGGATTCTAACATCATTTACATTGTTTCACCATCAGTGTCATTTTAGCATTCCTCTTCCTCAAAAAGAAAAAGAATCTGCAAAGTCAATTGTGTCTACAAATGTTTTATTCAAGTAGATATGCTAAGTTGCATCTCCAGGGCAAGGGATAGTGTCGCAGAGATGGTGTGTAGAAATGGGAGGCCAGGAAGCAGAAAGGTCATGAGGATAAAAGAACACAGAATTTGAAAAAACTTTGGGAGAGAGTACTTAGTTTTGTACAGCCTATGGAATGCAAAGAGGTTCAAATCAATAGTAACTTGGATGGTGGGGTCACAGAGAAAGAAGTCTCCTAAATGGTATATGAGATACATTAGAGTTATTATTATTGTGATTTTGTTGTTATTAATGCTGTTTGTCTTAGTCATCTTGGGCTGCTATAACACAGTACCATAGACTGGGTGGCTTAAACAACAGACATTTATTTCTCACAGTCCTGGAGGCTGGGGATTCTTGGTGAGGGCTCAAGGTGTCAGCAGATTTGGTTCTGGCTTACGGCACTCTTCTTGACTTTCAGATGTCTGCCTTCCTGCCATGTCCACATATGACAGATAGAAAGCTCTGGCGTCTCTTCCTTTTTTCATAAGGGAGCTAATCTCATCATGGGGACTCTAACTTCATGACCTCATCTAGACCTAATTACCTCTCAAAGGTCCCACCTCCTAATATCATCACATTGGGATGGTTCCAGTCCTCTTACATGCTCAGAATACTCTAGAAACAAGCATAAATAACCTGGGCAGTTCACTAGCTCCCTCTATTGGGAATGTTTAGAGATAGAAGAAAAGAAGCACGGACTCCCTCTGACTAAGTGAAAGGCAAGGAGCATGCACGGGTCCTCAGAAGAGCATGGGCCTCGGACATGAATAATTATGGATTCTAGTCAGTTTTCAAAATTTGAGTGAGATGATTTCCTGATGACTCTCACAGAAGGCAGCCATCACATTCAGAGGAAACTTGAACTGCAATCCCTCATTTTCTTTTCAATTCCATGAACAAAGTCAGCATAACGGGAACTGATAAGAGAGCCAAATCACTGAAATATGAAAATCACAGAATTAGCATTTACCCAAATTCCTCATCTGAGTCTATCATGGAAAGACCTTGTTTTAATTGCATCAAGTTGCTGCTTCATGATTGTGGAGTTTCTTATGAGATAAAACACCCCTTATTCTTATCGGCAAAATTAGTGGCTCGACCAAAGAATTAGATTAATGAAGGAAAGAGCCTTTGAAGATCTCCAGGAAAGACATCCTCAACATTTTCGAGTCGTCACTCCATGAAACAGAAGCTTCAGGACTAGATCCTTTGGAATTCATCAGTCTAATGATCATCCCCTCCATGTTTCCTGTCCTCAGCCTCAAAATTTTGCTCTGTTCAAAAGTTAGTTTTAAGGGCTGGGGCAGTTTGTATGGCCACTGCTCTCTCTCCTAATAACATTAAAGATAAAATGAGGCCCAATGGCTTTGTAAGATCATTATAAGTCAAGTGGATTATATCCGTGGTCCTTATCTTCAAAGGCTACAGTTACTGTGGGTTTGGCTTTTCCAGTGGTCCAGGCATTATCTGACAGAAGTTAGTCTGTCCTATTTAAGGGTTGTTTCATTTTAATCCTCAATTACATACCTAAAAATATAATGTCTTCATGAAAAAAAAATTCTTACTTCAGTGACTAGCTGTTTTATTCTCTACTGTTTATTGACTGCTAAGCAATTTCTGAATTATCATGTAAATTCTCTTGGTCCCATTGAAAATTACTTGTTCACTCTGATCCGTGAAATAAAAGCTTAGACAGTCAAATTGGTGAAAGCTTTGAACAGTCTTTAGGAAATACTAGTTTGGCAGAACTGAAGGAGCAATTTCAGAGTGCAAGCCACAGGCATACACAGTAATAGCTCTGCTGTGATGAATACATGTGAGGGCAGGTCAGGACATAGCCACATAGCAGATTGCTGTGCTCTCTTCCATCACATCACTCTCCAGGCATCCCAGCTCCTTCCTCATCAACAGACTCAGAGATGCCACTTAAAAATTCTGGATGTGTTTATCTCAACCTACTTTATTTCCCTCAGTGCTCAGTTTTGAAAGATTATCTATTGTCATTCTGCCATATACTTTTCCCCTACTTTGCCCCCTAAGTTCCTTAATCTATTATATATTATTATTCTCTAAGGTTAATTTTTAAGTTCTAAATGTATATCTATATATAAATGTATGTAAAATCAATCTTCATTATTCAAGGATTCCACTTTTGCAAATTTGCCTGCTTACTAAAGTGTATTTGCAACCCCAAAATCAATAATTTTGGGCTTTCACGTACACGTGCGGAACAGTGAAACATTTGAGTTGTATGACACTTGGGTTCCCAGCTAAGGTCAAACAAGGTGGTGCTCTTCCTTCTCATTTCAGCTCTCGCACTGTACACAAGTGTCCTTTGCCTGGCACATTTAGTGCTACAGTTTTTATCTTTATGTGCTTTTTTGTAGGTGATTTCACTGTCTAAAATGGGTCCCGAGGGCAGTGCTGAAGTGCTATCTAGTGTCCCTAAGGGCAAGAAAGCTGAGACGTGCCTTGTGGGGAAAATACATGTAGCAGAGAAGCTTTGTTCAGGCATGAAATATAGTGCTCCTGGCCATGAGGTAAATGTTAGTTAATCAACAATGTATATCAGATAAGATGTCTTTAAACAGAAACACACATAAAACACGGTTAGGTATTGATCACTTAGCAAAAAATTTTGTGACCAGAGGCTTGCAGGAACCTAATCCTGTATTTCCTTTAGGAACAATGGTTCAGTGTTCACTAATTCAGTGTTCATGGCTACTTTACAAAATGTAACTATTACAAATAGTGTGTTTTCCACTGTACAGTGGGAAATTGATCAGTTCCTAAAATGTAAGTGTTAGAGTGAAATAGGGAAGGGACTGACCTGAGTGTCACAAAGTGAGTACTTTTGCTGTAGGCTCATAACTGACCTAACCATTTGACTGCTCTGGGATTCAGGTACCATGTTCCATTTTTAAAAATTATAAAACAGAAAGAAAAAAATATATATATATACACATTATAAGAAAATAGATATTTAAGCAATTATACTCCAATAAAGATGTTAAAAAAAAGAGAAAATATTTATTACTTATGATCATCTTCTGCTCTTACTTTCTCCTCTAGTGTGCAGAACTGGGTTTGCATCTGATTGGATCAACTGCCAATAAATCATTACTAATTGGATGTGATAATATTATTTGGGTTGTTTTTATATAAAGAAGACATTATTCAGAGACATACTTAAAGATTTACAGATAAATTGTTATGACGTTTGGCATTTGCTTCAAAATAATGCTAAATTGGGGCCTCCCTGGTGGCGCAGTGGTTAAGAGTCCGCCTGCCGATGCAGGGGATACGGGTTCGTGCCCCGGTCTGGGAGGATCCCATATGCCGCGGAGCGGCTGGGCCCGTGAGCCATGGCCGCTGGGCCTGTGCATCCGGAGCCTGTGCTCCGCAATGGGAGAGGCCACAACAGTGAGAGGCCCGCATACCGCAAAAAAAAAAAAAAAAAAAAAAAAAAATGCTAAATGAGTAGGGGACAAAATGACTTGACTCTTGTTGAAGCTGGATGATGGATACATGGGGGTCATTATTCTCTTAGGTCTCTTTTGTATACTTTTGAAATGTTCCTTAATAAAAAGTTGCAGAGATAAAGAATAAAGTAAGAAGTACCATTCTTCTGTGCCAAAACCCATGCTTGGAGGTTTATATGTGCTGTTTCATTCAACCCCTACAATCATTTCATGTAGAAGATATTTTCTTTCTTAATTTAGAGCAGAACAAACTAAACAAAAAGAATTTCCCCAATTAATTGGTGATAGTAACTGTATTTTAAAACTTTAGCTTTCATTAAATTTTTTTAATAATTTATTACGTATATAGCTTGTAACAATAATAAATGTATCTTCTTTTTCCAATTTTGAAAATGTTCCTTTTAGTCATATAATGTGTTGCACATACATTTTGGAGATATATATATATATTTTTTTTTTCTTTTTTTTCCCAGGGTTCCCTAATATTTTGTACCTACTCATCATCAAAAGTCCCAACTCACATTTCTAGAGTTCGTAGTGCCTGGAAAGGCAAATGACCAAGATAAAGTTTGTTCAAGAGTTCTAAAACTCAGATCTAGATATGGAAGACATAAATAGTCAAGAATGTAACAATAATTTTCCTTCTGAAATAAATTTCACCATTATTAAATTTAGAATGATAGTATATTAGAATTTGAAGTGGTCCTAGGTATCTAATATATCTACATTTCAAGAAAATGAATCCCAGAAAGAGAGAGTAGATAAAATGGAGAACAGGTCTCAATTTCCAGACCCAATCTCTTTCTATTACCTCACACAGATTTATTTACCCCATCCCAAAAAATATTTCAGGTGCTCTAGGTAACTTGAAACAAAGAATAAATAAGTGTGCAAAAACACATACATGAACACAGACACACTACACTACACAAACAAATGCAGATCAATATAAGACATTTAAACTAACTAAAATGTCATTTACCTTAAACCTAAAATAGGGATAGGTCAGCTGGAGATGATGTATCTAAATCTGTTTGCAAATCCATAATTAAATCCATGCACACTGGCAGATACACAAAATATCACCTTGTGGTATTATACTTGGTTAAGGATTAATTAAATTAGAAGCTTCTAAGACTAATTCACAGAGATAAGAAATGATAATCTGTGAGTCTATAAAATAGAATTCTTTTTAACATATTGCTTTTTTAAAGAAAGTTTTAATTATCTCTCTTTAGCCAAATATGAAATATCTTTTTAGCTTAAAATATCTACTGAGGGAAGAAAAAAAAGAAAACTCTATTGAGATGAAATATCTACTTTACACAGAAAATATTCTACCATGCAATTAAAACATTAAATATATGAATAACATAAGTTAGAAGCATATCATCACAGATGTTGTGAGTCAATGCCCCTATTTTCCAAAACTCAATCATTATTTGCTAACTTAGATGGATATTTATTCTCAGGGGGAAAAAATAAGACCAAAATCAAAGCAATGGCAAAAATAAAACCAAAAACACCTCAAAAACCATATGCCGGGCTTCCATGGTGGCGCAGTGGTTGAGAATCTGCCTGTCAATGCAGGGGACATGGGTTCGAGCCCTGGTCTGGGAAGATCCCACATGCCGTGGAGCAACTAGGCCCGTGAGACACAACTACTGAGCCTGCGCGTCTGGAGCCTGTGCTCCACAACAAGAGAGGCCATGACAGTGAGAGGCCCGCACACCGAGATTAAGAGTGGCCCCCGCTCGCCACAACTAGAGAAAGCCCACGCACAGAAACAAAGACCCAACACAGCCAAAAATAAATAAATCAATAAATAAATCAATAAAATGAAAAAAACAAAAAACAAAACACATATGCCTCCTCACAATTAAGTGAAGCACTTTTAATAGTTACAGTGAGACCATGTTAGCCAGTCATTGCACTTCAGCCTTTAGAGTTAGCACATACCGCTCTGTACTTAAGTTACAAGAGCTTTGAAAACAGACCAAAAGTAAGGAGAACAAGGATTGCACTGGCATAGTAATAAAACTCAACAGAAAGTTAAAAAGAAAATTATATTTAGAGGTCTAATATGTGATAAAGGTAACATTTTAAATCAAGCAGGAAAGAATAGAATTGTCAATATATGGATTTATAAAAATTTGAAAGAAAATTGAAAGTTGAATTTCATACATCATAAAAATTTTTGGATAAAAATACGTGAAAAATAAAGCCCTCAAATACTTTAGAATATAAAGAAGTTATAGTTCTATAATATCAAGAGTGAGAAGGTCAGTTATAAAGATCATACCAAAGGAAGAAACAATAAAGGAGATACTGGTTGACCTGACTGTTTAATATGTATACTTTTTTCACATTCAAAATTTCTATAAATAAAACTGAAACTCAAAAATGGAAACATCTCATCATACATAATAATTAAACTGTTGATGTGAATAACAGAGGAAAATCTTTGGAAAATCTTTATACTCCCATAGAAAAATGGGCAGACATGGAACAGCAATTTATAAATGAAAAATCATTTTATTAGTGGCCAATACATTAAATATATCAACTTGATAAACAATAAAAAACTGTAGTTTAAAATAATTATGATTTTCATTTATAAAGTTGAGATAAAAAGACAATATAGGATATTAAAGAGACTGTCACTTATTAAACAGTCTCAAATGCACCTAATGGAAGTTCAAATTAATACAACCTTTCTGGAAAGAATGTTGTTAAAATATATAGAAAATACAAAATACAGCAATTTCATTCTGGGATTTTTTTCTAAGAAAATAATCAAAATTATAGTAATCACCACAAATACTAATTTCCTTCTAACATTCTTTGTGTCATGCACCATCCTTAGCACTTTACCTATACAGACCCATTCATTCATTTCCGCCAGCCTGTGAAGTAAGTCCTATTATTATCAGCCCATTTTACAGATAAGGAAATGGAGACACTGAGAAAGTATAAGAAACCATATCCTGGTCTGCTCTTCATTTTACCTTTACTTTCTATTTCTAGCCTCAATTTCCATATGGTTCTAACTATCCACAATGGAGGATATTTAACTATATTCATAAATAACTTTGTAAAATTTTAGAAACATACTTACCTGTATATGTATAAAGGTCTGTGTGTATATGTATATACACACAAACATACATTATATTTATGTATGTATATGTGTGTGTGTTTGAATTTTATATGAGCAGAGTTCAGAGTTGGTGATAGATTAATGTACTTAGGTTATCTTCTACCATATGTATATACACTAATTGTTTGAATATCTCTGGTTTTCACAACATTCATATAACCAAGGAAACTAAAATGCAGACTAGTTGCAAAATTTGCCTAATTTCTGTCTCCTATGCTTATATATATTTTTTCTCCTGGATAATAGTGTGCTGGAGCTAGCTAGTACCAAGTTGTGAGAGTCAGGTTTTTTTTTAAATTGTTAGCTATTATTCAACATTGAGTATATGCACTTCAAATTAAATACGATAAGTACTCAAAACTCATCATTTTATAAGAATTTGACTGCAATTTACTATTATCTATACCCTGGAGGTTATTTACATCTATCATATCTATATATGTGCACCTTTTCCTAATTACAAGTTTGGTATTATTGCGGTAGTAGCTTGAAAACCAATGGGAATATTTTCACCAAGGACATCAGCAAAGTCTAGAAATCAGGGTGTGGTTTATTATTTTGATAATTGTACAGATTTAAGAAAGTGCTGAAGAAAATGTTAATAAAGCAGATTAAATTTAAAACTGTATCATGTCTGTAGCCCTTACGTCATGAAGAGCACAAATAAATGGAGGAAATATTCTTCCAGTATTTGAAATTTATTATTAAATTAGCAAAGAAGTTCCTCACTGTTACCAATAAATGAATGAAGTTCCCACATACGTCTTCATTGTTTCACTTTTTCATTACTCATTCTTGCAGTGAATTTGAAAAATATGGAACAGTGAAAGCACAATAAAATTTATTTGTAATAGTTTAGTATTTGGGGTGTTTCCTTTTACACACAAATTACTTCAAAATTAAGATGAACTGTGAATAGAGTTTTGAATTTCAACAATGTATCATGGAAGGTTTCTTATGTTATTAAATATGCCTTTAAAACATGCTTTAATGGAGGACCATAATATAGATTTATTCTTAATTTATTTGACCTTCCATAATATAGCTTTATTCATAATATATTTGACCAATTCCAAATCCATGTTGTTGGACAGATAACAGATATATTTTAAATGTGTATTTTATGGCAACATTTATAACCTCTTTTATTAACCAAGGGCATGATATTCACATCAAAGATGTTTGAAGTCCATATATAAAGGCTCAATAGTTGCTCAAAATCACAATAATTATGAGCTATTTTAAGAGCTTAACTGCTTTGGTGATGTTGCAGTATTTTGCACTTTATCCTGTAATTTTTGTACTTGTGATTCATTTTAGTGTTTTCTCACTTAAAACTACCAAAAGACAATGCATTTTAGCTTGGCACAGCTATCAATAACAGTGAAAGTGCAAATGATGTCGGTACTTTCAACATGGAAAGCTTCTTCATTATTAGCGTGGTGCAAACATTACCATTTCTGATTCTCAGAACTTGAGACAGTACAAAGGGCTTCTCACTGGGACAGGAGGTTTTTGAAAGTTGATGCCAAAGCATTACCATAAAGCTTACATACAGATTGCTAGATATGAAAAAATATACATATATATGTGAAAAATATACATATATATATATATATATATATATATAATTATGGATAAGAAGATCAGCTGAAACAATAAAGAATAAAAGCAAAGTATAGCTTACACATTTTCACACAGTGATGACTTCCTGGGCTGAGGCTCAGGATCTACAATTATGTTTTCAGATACTTATAGCTTCTTAGGTGATTTTCTCTATCTGCAATATCTCCCACCATTTCCTGGGAAAACCTTATTTTTTCAAATGTCACCTAAGCTTCATCTTTTCTAGGAAGTCATCCCTCGCCCTCCCCTATACACACTTACTTACACACACACACACACACACACACACACACACACACTGTAAGCTCTTGTCCTCTATGCCACTTTGTCATAACCTCTTGTCATGGATTGAAGCATCTGCTCCCCCCAAGATATGTTCAAGTCCTAAAGCCTGGTATCTGTGAATGTGACCTCATTTGGAAATAGAGTCTTTGCAGATATAATGAAGTTAAGAGGATGCCATACTGATTAGAATGTGCCCTAATCCGATGACTAGTGTCCACTTAGATACAGGGGGCTTACTACATGATAACCGAGGAAGAGGCAGAAGTGCTGCATCTACATTCCAGCGAACACCAAGGACTACTGGCAACTACCAGAAGCTAGAATGAGGCAAGGAACGATACTCAGATAGAGCCTTCAGATGGAGCACAGCCTTGCCTGCACCTTGATTTCAAGATTCTAGCCTCCAGAACTGGAGAAAATAAATGTCTATTGTTTTAAGTTAACCAGTTTGTGGTACTTTGATAAGACAGCCCTAAGAAACCCATATACCCCCTAACACTTTCTTCCTCTTTCATTCAGCCAGCAAATTTTAGTAAATGCTGACTATATGCCGGACAGTAAACTTGCTTGCTTTCTTCTTCCTCCTCTACTAGTCAATACAGCCCTTCAGGAGAGAAACTTTTTCATTCCTTTTCCCAGAGCCTATACAATTATATACACAGGAGAGGTTGCTAATAAATAATTGCTGATTAAATGATTAAATGCCAGTCTTGATCTTTCATAATGAGATTTTTTTAAGGTTGCTTTTATCTCCTAGCAAAGAGTCAGATTCAAAGAGAATAGAAGACTGAAAAGAAAAAAAGGGAGCAGTCTTCTGATGACAATCAAGAATCTATCTAAAGTAAACAACAGAATATGTACATTTTAAACAAACAGATCTTAGAATTTTGTTGTTGCTGTTCTCATCGACTATGCAAATAAAATGTCATTTCTCTTTGATTGTTTGAATGTTCTTTTATTCATCAACATAAAAACAAGCCAAATGGACTTTCACTGAACTTGAAGGATACGCTTGGGAAGGCCTGAGAAACAGTATAGCATAATGGATAAACTCTGAAGGCAAAATGATTGAGTTTGAATTTCTACTTAGCCACTGCTTAGGTGTAATCTTAAGAAGGCATTCAATCTCTCAAGGTCTGTAGTCCCTCATCTACAAAATGGAATTAATAAATATATATTACATATGAAGCAGGTGTGAGGGTTCAGAAAGATACTGTATGTTTAATACAGGGTCTTAGATATAGTAAACACTCAATAAAGGTTAGTGTTATTTATATTGTATTACTCTCATTTTTAGTATGACATCCATAACAGTTATGGTCATGAAATCTTGGTACAAGTTCATTAGAAATTCTTATTAACTCAGTAGGATAAAATAAACACAATTTTAGAAAAGAGATGAGATCACTCTTTTACAAATATTTACTAGTTACATGGCAGTTTCAAAACTAAGGACCAAAAGAAAGATTGCATTTGCTGTCAAGAAGCTGCCAATCTGATTAATCATCTTGATCATTCAAAGACCCATTTAATTTTAAGTCTCTAGGAGCAATGAGGCACATCACCACAGGTTGCCCATGTTGATACATAGAGGCATCAGAAAGAATTGCCTATAAAATAAATTACGGTCATACAGGGAGATAGAGATAAAATTGCAGGTTTCACTAACTCCCTACTTTCCATAGAAAACTCCTTAGCTAAGGACACAAGACTTTTTATGTTCTCACTTCTGTTTATTTGTGTATATGGAATTATATTTCCCATGTTATATATTTTTAAATTAATTCTGCTTTCTTTATGTTTCCTTTTTCTCTTTTGCTGCTTTCTTTGAACCTATTCTGTTTATAAAACACCATTTCTCCCTTTTAGTTGGGAAACTATAAATTTTATTTCTATTCTGAGGTTAACTTATATATGTTTTAATATGCATTTCTGAACTTTAAAATTGGTAGCTGCAATCCCCTGGAAACATTGAAGGATGTTATAATACTTCAATCTAATTATCACTACATCCCCCATTTCAGATATTCTTCACTTCCTGTATGTTTGTTCTAACTTTTTGTTACCATCCAATGAAATATTTTTTAATAATTTTATATAATCAGTTAATTTCAATTAACTCACTTATCTACTTTCTTTGATCACTACTTCTACCTGCACCTCATATCTTTTCCTGGGATTATTCACCTAGAATTCTTTCATTAAATCACGTTTAAAAATACATCCTTTAGAAATGCATTTATTGAAGTGCTGTAGGTGGGACATATTCTGTTTGTCAAAAATTATTTTGATTTTACTCTTATTCTTGAATAATAGTTTAGCTCGAGAACGTATTTTCTTGGAGCACTTTAGAGATCCCACTGTCTTGTTTTAGCTTCCTTGGTTGTTAATGAGAAGTCAAATTTAAGACTATCATTTTAACCTAAGTTATTTGACTTTTCTCTTGAGTACTTTTCAGATATTCTATTTATGTTTGGTATACTGCAGTTTTCCTAGAATCTGCTTATTGTGCATTTCTTTTGGTTCTGCTTGTGACTTACTGGGTTTCCTGGAAGTCAGAATTCATGTCTTTAATCTATAGAAAAAAATGATCCACCATTATCATTTTAGTTATTGCCTTTCCCCTATTCTGTCTATCCTTGACTTTTGGAACTACAACAAAATATATTGGATCTTTGCTTGTCCTCCACATCTCTTAATCATTCTTTCTTAGTTTCTATACATTTGCTCACTGTGTTGCATTCTGTGTAGTTCTTTTCAATCTATCTTCTATATTTCATTTTTTTTTGTTTTTTTTTTGATGTGGACCATTTTTAAAGTCTTTATTAAATTTGTTACAATAGTACTTCTGTTTTATGTTTTGGATTTTTGCCCGTGAGGCATGTGGGACTTAGCTCCCCAACCAGGGTTCGAACTTGCACCCTCTGCATTGGAAGGTGAAGTCTTAACCACTGGACTGCCAGGGAAGTCTCAATCTTCTATATTTCTTAATTCTCAGGTTAGTCTTTTCTGTTCTGTTATTTTACCCATCCATTCAACTGGGTGATCTCTTCTGTTTACTATTTATGCTGACTTTTGTTCACAGTTTGTTTTTTTTTAATTTCCAGTGTGTTCTGTAATTTGTATTGTGAGTTTATATTGACATCTGTGTTTCATTTGTAAAACAAATCTGTAGAAATAATAAGAAAATTATTTCCCTCTGGGTAAATTTTACTTTTGATTCATCAATTGCCCTCATATGCTTCCAGTATGGACAGCTCTTATTTGACTAGCCAGCTTATAATTTGGGGGCTTCAGAAGGAGTGTAAATTTGAACACTAAAACTGAATCAGATCACAGTTTCTCATGGGAATTAATTATTTTTTAAATCTAAAGCCCATGCTAAGTCATACACAAAATGTTTCTTTCATTTTCCCTTTGCTGATTTAACATATATTTATCTGCTTCAGCAATATATGGGACCACTGGGAAGATTAAATAATATAATGATAAAAAATCTTGGTAATACAAATAGTAGTTGTAACAGCAGCAATAATAGTTATGGACTTTGTTGTTTACAATTAAATCAGAAGAGTGTGTAATTTTTATTATTTGTATAGTTAAATACAAGGTCTGACATATTTGACATTCAACAAATTTTTATTGAAACAATTAGAAAATAGATGTATAAATTTAAAATATTTTAAAGCCTTAATGTAGTGGTTTTAAAAAAATATTTTTAGCTGCATAAGTGGTGTATGTGTGTGTGTTTAAAAACTGCTCATTGGATAACCCAACCTCTCCATATTCCCCAAGGTGGAAAAGTAAATTATGTTTTTGTGCTTCTGGAGGACAGTGGATTAGTATTTACTACATCATGTTGTGTTTTATCATTTACTAGAAGACATAAGGGAGACAATTACATCTGAGAAGATAAGGCCCGTGAATTGAAGAGACCTGTGCTAAAAGAGTGGGGAAAGTGACAAACTTTTACAATTTAAATAGGAGAGACCTATATGAATCAGAATCATCTTTTAACTTAATCAGAGAAGACTTTTTAGAAGAAATGCATGCAGTTTAGTAGTGTTAAGTATTTTCCATAACTCCTTTTCCATCAATTACCAACTTGCCTCTAAAAATGATAGACTATCTTGATGCTGATTAAACTCTTGGGTTATATTTACAAGTAGTTCTATTTTCAATTGTGAATAATAGTTCTAAAACCATATGTTCACATTTGTTTGGAGTACAATAATTTTCTTGGTAGTGTAGTCATCAATTTTATAACTGCATTTCTTTTGTTCACTGAATTTAGTTAATTTTTATATCTAAAGCATTATGACCACTATCCTTATAATATTTATTCAATATTGGGGTAACTTTTCCACATATTATCCTGTTTTATCCTCAAAAACTCCAAAGTAGGCATTTCTACTAATTTTTTTCTTTTAAATTGTTTTTTAACATCTTTATTGGAGTATAATTGCTTTACATTGTTGTCTTAGTTTCTGCTGTAAAACAAAGTGAATCAGCTATATGTATACTTATATCCCCATATCCCCTCCTCTTGAGTCTTAATTTTTAATTAAGAGCATTTGAGTCCAAAGTATATAGGCAGCCTAAAGACTCAAAACTCCCAGTTCATCATTTGAATTTTAGGTGTGTTTCATTTTGAAACGCTTCTACTTCTGACAACAAATTCATCAAATGAAAACCTACGAGACTCACAGATGGTGAACAGTTAGCTCAGTATCAAAGGAATTTGTATTAAAATTGATGCCATATATTTTTATTATAAATACATTTCTCTGGACTGAATGGTGCCACTGTGTAACTGACAGAGAATACATAATCTTAGAATAGATGTTGATGTTTTACAGAAAGAATTAGCAATCAGTCCTAAAGTTTTCCTTAACTTTTCTGAAAGATTTTAAACTTTACTACTTTCCTAGTGCAATACTTTTTATAAGTTAGGTAATTATCTTTTAACTCCTCTATGTTTAAATACATATCAATGAGCTGAATGAATGTAGTAGTAATTGGCATGATGAGTTTTCCTCTTTTGCTTTTTTCTTGTTTATCACGCCAGAGAAGAAAATATCATTAACCCCAACTACATTTAGCAGACAGGTTCAAATCTGTTTCTGCCTCTCTTTGTTCCTGTTCTTTCCTTATTTACACAGTAATGTATCCTTTGCCATGAGTTTAAAATTAACTTCCTCTCTTCTTTCATCAATCCTGCATGAATCTGCAGAAAGCAGTCCTTTCCACATTAGCAGTCCTGCACTTTTAGTGTATTGCCACTAGGTATCTGTGGAAGAGAAAGAAATTCCCCTGCAGAGTGAGCCCTGGGGCTTCCTATTTTTAGGCTAGAGATTCTCTAAATATGTCATGACTGAATAAGTGATTAGTTAGATAGCATATACTTGAATTTTAACTTGCATTAAATATTTATGGGTTTCCATTAACCTGGTCTAACTTGATGGAGACAGAGTTGAGGAGGCTAACTCCAATACCATTTCCCCATCTCATTTTAATGCTGTTATTAATTTCTCTTTTGAAAATACAGTTCTGATCCCAATACTTACGTGCTCCCAAACCTCTCATGGTTCCCCGTTACTGAGAGAACCAGATGCTTACAGCACACTCTATGATCCCCAAACCTCCCAGCAAATGGTCAACAAAATTCCACACAGGAAATCTGAGGGTGAAACTTTAAAAAAAATTCATCAAGATATGAATCTATATTTTTCCTCACATCTGTATATAATCTATCAAATAATTCTAGAAACACAGAAATTGTGTTGATTCTAAATATCTCACTTTTCTCTCCTGTCTCTATTACCACTTCCATTGTCTTCATTTGGGACCTTATCATACCTCACTTGGGTTCTTTCAGGACCATCCTAACTCACTTACCTGGATCTTACTGTTCTAGCTCCAGTCCACCTTTCACTCTATAGCCAGCAGGATCTTTTTAGTAGAAAAATTGATCATGCCCTTCCCCTCCCTCACCTGGCTATTAGCCTAAGGCCTGGCCCTTACCCGTCTGTGTCTCTTGCCTCTTACACTGCTCCTCCTCCACCACCCATACTCACGCTCTGCCAAATCCCATCCGATAACCTGTTAACCGACCTCACTGCTCCTTCATGTGGGTAGAATAATCTCCTCTGCTTGTTCATCATAAAAACACCTACTGAGTGTTCAAAGTCCTCTGATCATTACGTTATCTTTGAAATTTTCACTATTGCCTTTTGTCCAGACTGAATTAGCCATCTCTTCCTCTGAACTATTTCTATATCCTGAATGTAATTTTCTCCTTGCCCATATCTCACAGTAACCCATGGCATTCGAATTATTTGTAATTATTTGTCTAATTTTTCCATCTTATAACTCTTCAAGGCAAGCAAAATCAAAAGATTGTTCTGAGTATAATATACCAGTTATTGTAATGGGGAGATAGAGTAACTAGACCGTTAAAAATCCTACCTTTCTTGGCATGATAGGCTAGTGACGGTTTCATTCATCTTTGTTATTGTGAGACAGATAAAGTACCAAGATATATTTGTTAAATGAATAAACAGGCAAATTATCATATTAAATAAATGGATATGGTATCAACCATCAAGAGAATTTACTCTCATTTTTTAAAAACCAATTTAATTAGTTTTTATTCGATTTGGCCAGTATTTTCAGAAGCCAAATAGCAAAGGAAGTCAATGCTATCTCCAGGCCAAACTACTTGAAGGAGAGATAATCACCCATCTGAAGACTGTAATGTGCACTTAGATATGAAAGGCAGACAGGCAGACATGCCTCAGAGTATCTTACCCATCCCACATGGAGCTCTCAGAGATGAGTTCACATAATTCTACAGTCTATATTATAGCCATGTCTAGACTTGCCTTGAATAACTCCAATAATATCGAATCCCTCACCTCCCATCACAAGTTGTTCCATTAACAATTGTAATTTTTTTAGCAACTGAAACAAAATATCATGTGTGTATATGGAAGTTCAGCAACAACTTGCTGATGCACATTTATTGATAAAATTAAGATTATTTTTTAAAGTGGATCTCCAATATTCTAGATGACAAGGAAAGAAGGTATTTCTTTGATTTGACAGAATAACAAGACTGTGGAGGAACTAAAAGTTCATTTAGTCCAACATTATTGTTTTACAGATGGGGTAGGTGAAGTCCAGGGAAGAAAACAACCTATCCAAGCTGAGCTGGCTGTTCAGGGGATAAGCCAGAACTCAAATCTAGATCTCCTCAGTCTCTCAGACCCCCTGTCCACTGTATCAGCCCTCTAAGAGCTTTATCTGGACAAGATTTCATGTAGTTTTTTGTCTCTTCTATGTTGTAGGGTCTCCATATTTTATAAGGAGAGAGAGAGAGAGAGAGAGAGAGAGAGAGAGAGAGAGAGAGAGAGAGAGGTATATAGATGTATATAGATAGGTACAGATAAAATACTTCATAATTTTTGTGGCAAAATAAAATTCAACAGTGTTATGTATTCACCACACTTTTCATGTCTCCTGCCCCATTCCCCACTCTTGCCTTACCAGGCACACTGCGATCCCTGATTTAGCCTTTCCCACTACGCTGAGAAGAACGTTTCTCTTTCTGCCAGGTTCTTGGGGAACTCCATGATGTGCATTTACACAATGGATTTGGAAGGACGGACTCTGAGAAACAGAGGTGAAAAGAAATATGAAGGGGACATAATTACCCAATCTATAAGAATCTGGTGAGAGGGGAAGAGAAGAAGCTATGAGATGCTTTTTGACAGATAGAAGATAGACTTTTGGTGGTGGAGGGCAGGGATGGAGAGATGTCAAGTGAGGCTCCAAATGGTGCTTGCTGAATACAAGAGGTTTAAAAAGGCGGAGACATCTGGGGTTATGGCTTAAACCTCCTTTATAATCTACTAAAAGAGGTGATAATCACAACAAGTGAAATTCTGTTATTGTCATCATTATTGTTAGAGCTGTTTGAACTGTTTCAATAAATGTTGCCTTGAGATTAAACTTGTGACTTTATTTGGGCTAAGGTAGATAAACAACTTAAAATTCTTGCACAAGTAGGTTTAAATGCATTTAAGAATATTAAGTTCTAGACCAGCATTTGCCAAACTATGACTCAGTTTTATATGACCCATGATCTTAGAATAGATTTGTACATTTTTATAAGGATTGTAAAACAACAACAACAAAAGAATAACTGGCAGGCAAATCTTAAAGTATTTATTATCTGGCTCTTTAAAGAAAATATTTCCTGACTCCTGTTCTAAACAAAGGGCAAAGAAGGCTCTTTTAAATTCTTCTAAGTATTTGAATTTCAAGCTATCCCTTGAAAATGAGACAGAACATTTGCCAGATGTAGGAGCTGGGACTTGAGTAGTCAACCTGCGACTATATCTGAAGTGAAACAATCAAAAGTGGTTAGAACTGCTAGGAGACTGGGATGCAGAGATTACAGGGACCCTGTGACAATCACAAGAGGCTTACAGGCTAAGGAGAGAAGATCCAACATGAAATATTTCCTACATTTAGGAGACATTTCTTCAATAAGGGTTGTATTACGATTCTATTAATATTAGTATAAGGACCACCAAAACTTTGGAGTTAATATCTTTGAATAAGTCATATGACTTCAATAAGCATTACCTTCTTCATTCATAAGATCAAAATCAAATTGATAGCTCTTTGCTGGTATTATTAGGAGAATTAAATTAGGTAATTTATACTAAGTACCAATATTTCATATTACCTGGCACACATAAAGTGATAAGTAGAAAGGATTCAATTATAGAAATTTAATTTTTTGTGTGAATTTATAAAAAGTGGTCAGTTCTGACATCTTTCAGAGAGCTTAGTAAGATAGTTGTGAAACAAATGCAGAGCTATTACAATGTACTGGATACACGGGACACTTAGTTTCCTCCCAAGGTAGGTTCAGATGCCCAGATGGAATAGAAGGGCAATCTCTGTCCACTTATTTCTTTTCTACTGAAAAAAAAAAAAGAGTTCTTCAATCCTTGCCTGATAGCCTGGCTTCTTCCCAAGGTCACTTTTAAATAATTACACAGTTTCACACTTGGTTCTGTCACTGAGTCATAGAATTATCTGTCTAGAGGTAAATCCAAATGGTATTTCCTTAAACTCCTCTGGGACCAATTACTGTGCCACTTATATATGGTTTATCGCTCCTGGAGAATAGATGCTATGGTTATTCTGGCATTTGGCTGGGGAAGGAGAGTATACTTCCTAACAGGAACCAGGGACAATATTAATTACAAAAAATAATTATTACTTCCATTATCATCAGTGTAAGTATGAAAGGATATTTATATAATCCTTTATATAAAACAAATATATATAATTGTTTTAAACACCCTGCTCTTCATTTCTGACCCACAGCTGCATCTCAATGTTAATTAGTATCTAAATTGCAGGGAGTCCCCCAAAGGACAAGGGGTCAGTATGGGGTTAGTATGTCTGCTGTTTACTATTTGGTTAAAGCAAGCAAATAAAACACACATAGCACAGCAAACACAAAACTAAAAGATTAATAGTTTACATTAAAAGCTTTATCAAAACCTCCCTCTGTCCTTCGAAATGTCTAGGTACCATATTCAGGGGTGACTTAATATACAGTAATATTCTTTTTAATGAGTGACTAAATTAATCTTATACCAGGCCTGTGGGAGAGACGATCTGGATATCTTAGTGCCATTTTGTTTTACTAATACCTATATCTGAGGAAAAGCTGAAATAGGATTTGTTACACCAAACTCTCTGACAGTATAACATTATTTATACTGGTAGCTATGGGTAAGTAAGTGAGTTAATATTGCAGTATTTTGAAAATCCAGCTGTTCCCCAAGCAGGAAAATCCAGCTGTTCCCCAAACAGGTTGTCATAAATGATCAATTGTAGAAAAAGGTCCAAGCTTTGCAAATTTCTACACAAGATATTCACTGAAGTTCTCCACCTACCTAAGTAAGCTCACTCCAGCAACCAAATTGTGGGACTGAGAGCTTCAGTTTCATGCTAAGAGATATGTTTTCCTTACCCTAGAGTGTCACAAAATTGGAAATGTCACAACACTTGGGGGCACATGAAAAATTCATATTATATCACGTCTGTTTTTAACTTGATCCCAATGGACCTGATATTTCTCCAAATTGCTATGTGGAAAAACCAATTTAATTTGACTGAGGTATGAACAGAAACTTACAAGCAAAGTAGAATACTTGCTTTAAGGTTAAAATGGGAAACTTTTCTTTGTATCGTGATTGCTAAGAAATGCTTCTAGGAATATTGTTCTCTTTTTAAAAACCTATTTTCTTCACTTGTACTGATGCAACTCTGACTCCTTTAAGATCTAGTTCAAAGAACATCTCAAGATTGCATCTAAAATATATGTGTTTCCCCTTTCTGAAAACCTAGTGTAGGTATAATCTGTAAAAGTAAATAATGGAAAGATGAAAATTAAGTGAATAACTGAGTTGAAGGCACAACTCTATTTCTTAATAGCTGTGTGGCCTTGATTAAGTGATTTAACCATTCTGGGACTCAATTTCTTCATGGGCAAAACAGAAATAATGAGTGGTCCAGAAGATAAAATTAAGCCTTGGAGAATGAAAAAAATGACTGCTATTGGTCCCTGTTTGATAATGATGTGATTCAATGTTTATAAACATTTTCTATGTATCATTTCTCTTCACGTATCCTAAAGTTTAAAGAATCTGAAAAGAAAGGTTTTCATTATCAGGACATCAAAAATCATTCCAAGTGCAAGGAACGTAAAGCATACCAGGGCTATATTGAAGGGAAATGTTGTCATTCTAAAGGAAGATGGAATATATCCCAATCCATTAACCCTCTGATCATCTCCACATTCTCCCCATCTCCCCAGGGGGAGGCATCGGATTAGATGTAGCGCAATCCATTCTGCTGAAGGGCTGTGTGTGCACTGATAAGCACACTGAGCAGCAGAAGAGCATTGTCTGTGGCTTTTCTCTAGAGCACTGGCTATTTATTTAACTTTTACCCCAATCAAGCAAAGACATTTACTAAATTTCTCTTGATGCTGTCACAGGATCTCTTTCAAAAGCACCGTGTGCAGCAGGCTGAAAAGGTTGGCAAAGGAGGAGGCCTTGTGACTAGCTCATACAACTGCACTGGCATGTGTGGGATTTCTTGGGAAAAATTATGCCTTCACTGGGCAATTAAGATACATCTGGTTATTCTGTCAGCTGAAGAATTCACTGAATTCAGTGCCAGCTACTATCAGGTGTGGATGTCTCAAATTTCCTTTGAATGAGATGTTGAGAACATTCATCCCCCAATGATATGTCCCTTGGAAATGTAGTTAAAAATACAGAATAGGATAAGAGTGTCATACAATCACAGATTAATTTATCAGGGTTCTTTACTGTTTGTACCATTAGCTTCTTTGACTGTCTGGTAAAGTCCATGGACTCCTTGCTCAAAATAATACTATAAGTGCATAAGATAAATACATACGGTTGCAAAAAACTAATTATATTGAAACAAAATTATAAATATTTATTAATGTTTTAATAATAAGTCCAAGCAGCAGGTCTGTTAACTAGTGCAATTTGAAACTGGTAGTGAGCATAAATGACATCTCAAGGTATATGTTAAAACTTTAATATGATGTAAAATTATTTTTATTTATATTGGTGATAAATTCAGAGGAATAGCTAACACTAATGATTTGTTGCCCATATTCATAAATCAAGGAAATGCTTAAATTCAATTAGAGATGAATGAATTTCTCCTTTCATATATATAGCCCTCAACTTGTAAACATCTAGTAGTGGGAAAAACTTTGATATCAGAGTGAAAAAAACATGAGCTGGCAATCTAATGCTGCCACATTCTAAATGTGTGATCCAGGCAAGTCCTTTTAATAACTGTGAGTCATCATTTCCTCAATTTTATTTACAGGGAGTTCAGTGAAAATCAAATGACCTAATACTAATGGTCAACATTTATTGAGCACTTACCAGTGTCAAGTACTGTGCCAGTTGCTTTATAGACATTAACTCACATCATGTAGAAGAGAATAGGTATAATTCAAAATTGTATCCAAATATATATGTAAGGTTCCCAGATAAGACTGGAAACTTTAGAGAATTCATTTTAGCTCAGATTTTGCATGGGGAAAACTTTAGAACCTACAGAAATTCCTTCCAGTCACCAGTAGACATTATACTGACCATTATATTAGTATTATTTTATCAGGGGAAACGAACTATAAGAGGCCTATTCCAAGCTCCTCATTTTTTTGGGTGCCACTCTGAGGAGTGAAGCAATTCTCCACCAAAAATGCCCCCCTGAAACTCTCAGATTCTGGCCTATACTCCTGGGTCCTTCCCAAAATTCTTCTTAGTACAGCTTTATGGAGATGGTGGATGGGATAATCATTAAAATATCTAACCACAGAAGATGGTGGTGTAGAAAGATCCTGAACTCATCTCTTCCCAAAGACACAAAAAATATACAACTAAATGTGGAACAATTTCCTCTGAAACAAACCTGAGAACCTAGATGAAGACTTGCTCCACAATAAAAGTTAAAAGGGCTGCATTGAGATGGGTAGGAAAGGCAGAAACATGCTTTTGCCAAAAAACCCACCTGCAGCATAGTGACCCACAAAGAAGAGGGATTAAAAAAAAAATATATATATATATATATATACACATATATATAATATATGTATCAACATATATATGTATGATATATCTATCAATCTCATACATAAATGGAGCTTTTCCCTGAGAAGCAAGATGTTTATACCTCACACTAGGTACACCAAATTTGGGGGCCTGAACCAGAGAAAAGAGCACTAAAAATGCCTGGCTTTGAAAATTAACAGGCTTTATGTTTAGGAGAAACATAGGGTTATAGGGAAAAAATATTCCACTCTTAAAGGCTCACACACAGACATACTTGTTCCAGGACCTAGTAAAAAAAAGCAGCAGTTTGAATAAAAGCCTGGACCATACGTGAAGGAGATTCACTGTTAATCTTAAAGCATCTGCCAGAGGGGCAGAAGTCTTTTGGGTCTCTCTCTGGGGGTGGAACACTTGTGGATGCCATTTTCACAGGGTCCCTCTACATTGCTGGTGGCAGTGCTAGAAAGTACCATTTTTGCAGTCTCAATATAACCTGCTAACAGCAGCAAGCAAGCAGCCCCAACCCTCCATGTCACTCAGTCAGCCCCACAAGCCCCAAGCCACTGTCTCAACCCCCTTTGTCCAAGGCCAATAGGCATGTGTAGCCTACACAGGGGATGCCCATAGAGCACTAGGCTCAAGTCACTAGAGGGGGTTGCATTTCAGGACCACATCCATCTTAAACAATCAGAGATGAACAAGAAGAACTAGGGCAAGATTAAATGATAAGGTTCAATTCCTACACAGACCCACTCATTCAAGAAAGGGAGAGATAGCTATTTCACATAAAATACACACACACACACACACACACACACAAACACTGAGCGTCAACTAAAATGATGAAACAGAGAACAATTTTCCAAATAAAGAAACAGAAAAAAATCTTAAAGAAATGGAGATAGTATCTTACCTGATAAAGAGTTCAAAGAAATGGTCCTAAAGATGCTCACTGAACTCAAAAGAAGAATCAATAAACACAGTAAGAACTTCAAAAAAGAGACTTAAAATATGAAAAGTACTAAACACAACTCACTCATCTGAAAATACAATAACTTAACTGAAAAATATACTAGCAGGAAGAAACAGCAAATTAGATGACACGGAAGAATGAATTGGTGACCTGAAAGACAGGGTAGCAGAAATCACACAATAGAACAGCAAAAATAAAAAGAAATTTAAAAAATGAGAATAGCTTAAGGGACCGGTGAGACAACATCAAGTGTACTTCTCTCTATATTATAAGGGTACAAGAAGGAGAGAAAAGCAAAAAAAGAGGTATAAAACTTATTTGAAGAATTGATGGATAAAAATCTTCCCTAACCTATGGGAGAAAAGTGACATCCAGGTCCAGGCAGCGAAGAGAGTCTCAATCAAGATGAACCCAAAGAGATCTACTGCAAGACACATTGTAATTAAAATATCATGAGGAAAAATAAAGAAACTTAAAGCAGCAAAAGTAAACTAGTTACATACAAGGGAACCCCCATAAAAATATCAGCTGATTTTTCAGCAGGAACTTTGCAGGCAAGAAGGGACTGTCATGATATATTCAAAGTGCTAAAAGAAAAACAAACAAACAAACAAAAATTCCCAGTCAAGAATACTCTACCCAGCAAGGTTATTCAGATTGAAGCAAAGATTGTTTATCAGACAAGAAAATGTTAAGTAGTTCATCACCACTAAACTGGCCTTACAAGAAATGTTAAAGGAACTTCTTAAACCTGAAAAAAAAAAAGGCCATAACTAGAAAAAAAGGAAAACTGTAAAAGAAAAAAAATAAATAAAATTTCACTGGTAAGGGAAAATATGTAGTAAAGGTAATGAATCAACTACTTATAAAGTTGGTAAAAAGGTTAAAAGACAAAAGTAGGAAAATCAACTATAACTTCAATAATTATTTCAAAAATACATAAAATAAAAAGATGCAAAATATGAAGTATAAAAAGACATAAAATATGGGGGAAGGAAGTGAATGTTATTGAAATTAAGTTACTTTTAACTTAAAATAGACTGCTACTATATAGGTTGTTATTATGAACCTCATGGTAAGCACACACCAAAAACCTGTAATAGATATACAAAAAATAATGAGAAAGGAATCTAAAAAACATTAAAGAGAGTAATAAAACCACAAGGGAGAAGACCAGAAAAGAAGGAATGAAATGAACTGCAGAGGACTGGGGCTGGCGGCAGGAAGAGAGCCTGAAGGGGTTAGTGCACCACGGCTAGCCCGGAGGGAGTCCGGGGAAAGGGTCTGGAGCTGCCAAAGAGGCAAGAGACTATTTCTTCCCTTTTGTTTCCTGGTGCGCGAGGAGAGGGCATTAAGAGGGCTGCTTGGGGAAGCGCCGGAGACGGGCACAAGTCGCGGCTAAAGGCGTGGACCCCGGAGACGGGCGTGGGACGCTGGGGCTGCTGCTGCCGCCGCCGCGGGGCCTGTGTGTGAGCGCGGGTCACTGTCCGCCCCGCCTTCCGGGGGGCCTGTGCACCCCGCCACTGCCGGGGTCCGAGGACCCAGGGACGGCTTTCCCGGGAAAGCACACGGAGCGCCTCAGTCTGGTACAACGTCACGCCGGCCTCTGCCGCCGCAGGCCCACCCCACACTGCGCGCCCCTCCCTCCCCTCTTCCTGAGTGAGCCAGAGCCCCCGAATCAGCGGCTCCTTTAAACCCGTCCTGTCTGAGCGAAGAACAGACGCCCTCCGGCAACCTACGCGCAGAGGCAGGGCCAGGTCCAAGGCTGAGACCCGGGAGCTGTGAGAGCAGAGAAGAGACAGGGAAATCTCTCTGTGCAGCCTCGGAGGCAGTGGATTAAAGCTCCACGGTCCACTTCATGTGCCCTGCGTCTGTGGAGTGCATGAATGGACAGCGAACCATCCCAAATTGAGGAAGTGGACTTTGAGGACAAGGTTTAAGACTTTCCCCCCTTTTCCTCTTTTTACAACGAAGTATCCCAAATTAAGGAGGTGGACTTGGAGAGCAAGATTTCAGACTTCTCACCCTTTTCCTCTTTTTACAACGAATTATCCCAAATTAAGGAGGTGGACTTGGAGAGCAAGATTTTTGATTTTTCCCCCTGCTCTCTTTTTGTGAATGTGTATGTGTATTCTTCTGTGTAAGATTCTCTCTGTATAGCTTTGCTTCCACCATATGTCCCAGGGTTCTATATGTCCGTTTTTTTTTCAATAATTACATTTTAATTTTAATAACGCTACTATATTTCATACTTTATTCTATTTTACTTTACCTGCTCTTTCTATTTTTCCTACCATCCCTTCCCCCCTCCCTCCCTCCGCCCCTCCTTTCCTTCTTTCTCTCTTTCTTTCCTTCCTCCCTCCCACCCTCCCTTAGTCCTTTCACTCTTTCTTTTCTTTCCTTCCTCCCTCCCTCCCTCCCTGCTGTCTGTCTTTCTTTCCTTCCTCCCTCCCTCCCACCCTTCTTCCTTTCACTCTTTCTTTTTCTTTCCTTCCTCCCACCCTCCCTCCGCCCCTCCTTTCCTTCTTTCTCTCTTTCTTTCCTTCCTCCCTCCATCCCTCCCTTCTTCCTTTCACTCTCTTTTTCTTTCCTTCCTCCCTCCCTCCTTCCTTTGTCTCTTTCTTTCCATCCTTCCTCCCTCCCTCCCTCCTTTCTTTCTGTCCTCCTTACTTCCTTCCTTTCTTTCCTTCTTTCTTTCTTTCTCTCTCTCTTTCTTTCTTCTACTAATTCTTTCTTTCTACTTTTTCTCCCTTTTATTCTGAGCTGGGTAGATGAAAGGCTCTTGGTGCTGCAGCCAGGAGTCAGTGCTGTGCCTCAGAAGTGGGAGAGCCAACTTCAGGACACGGGTCCACAAGAGACGTCCCAGCGCCACATAATATCAAGCAGTGAAAATCTCCCAGAGATCTCCATCTCAAAACCAGCACCCACCTTCAGTCAATGACCAGCAAGCTACAGTGCTGGTCACCCTATGCCAAGCAACTAGCAACGCAGGAACACAACCCCACCCATTAGCAGAGAGGCTGCCTAAAAACATAATAAGGCCACCGGCACCCCAAAACACACCACCAGATGTGGACCTGTCCACCAGAAAGACAAGATCAAGCCTCAACCACCAGAACACAGGCATTAGTCCCCCCCCCACCAGGAAGCCTACACAACCTACTGAAACAACCTTAGCCACTGGGGACAGAAACCAAAAACAACGGGAACTACGAATCTGCAGCCTGCAAAAAGGAGACCCCAAACACAGTAACATAAGCAAAATGAGAGGACAGAAAAACACACAGCAGATGAAGGAGCAAGATAAAAACCTACCAGACTTAACAAATGAAGAGGAAATAGGCAGTCTACCTGAAAAAGAATTCAGAATAATGATAGTAAAGATGATCCAAGATTCTATTTCCAAGATCCAAAATCTTGGAAATAGAATAGACAAAATGCAAGAAACAGTTAACAAGGACCTAGAAGAACTAAAGATGAATCAAGCATCGATTAAAAACACAATAAATGAAATGAAAAATACTCTAGATGGGAACAATAGCAGAATAACTGAGGCAGAAGAACGGATAAGTGAGGTGGAAGATAAAATACTGGAAATAACTGATGCAGAGCAAAATAAAGAAAAAAGAATGAAAAGAACAGAGGACAGTCTCAGAGACCTCTGGGACAACATTAAACACACCAACATTCGAACTATAGGGGTTCCAGAAGAAGAAGAGAAAAAGAAAGGGACTGAGAAAATAGTTGAAGAGATTATAGTTGAAAACTTCCCTAATATGGGAAAGGAAATAGTTAATCAAGTCCAGGAGACACAGAGAGTCCCATACAGAATAAATCCAAGGAGAAATACACCAAGACACATATTAATCAAACTGTCAAAAATTAAACACAAAGAAATCATATTAAAAGCAGCAAGGGAAAAACAACAAATCACACAAGGGAATCCCCATCAGGTTAACAGCTGATCTCTCAGCAGAAACTCTACAAGCCAGAAGGGAGTGGCAGGACATAATTAAAGTGATGAAGCAGAGAAACCTGCAACCAAGATTACTCTACCCAGCAAGGATCTCATTCAGATTTGATGGAGAAATTAAAACCTTTACAGACAAGCAAAAGCTGAGAGAGTTCAGCACCACCAAACCAGCTTTACAACAAATGCTAAAGGAACTTCTCTAGGCAAGAAACACAACAGAAGGAATATACCTACAATAACGAACCCAAAGCAATTAAGGAAATGGGAATAGGAACATACATATCAATAATTACCTTAAATGTAAATGGACTAAATGCTCCCACCAAAAGACACAGATTGGCTGAATGCATACAAAAACAAGACCCATATATATGCTGTCTACAAGAGACCCACTTCAGACCAAGTGACACATACAGATTGAAAGTAAGGGGATGGAAAAAGATATTCCATGCAAATGGAAATCAAAAGGAAGCTGGAGTAGCAATTCTTATATCAGACAAAATAGACTTTAAAATAAAGACTATTAGAAGAGACAAAGAAGAACACTACATAATGATCAAGGGATCGATCCAAGAAGAAGATATAACAATTGTAAATATTTATGCACCCAACATAGGAGCACCTCAATACATAAGGCAAATACTAACAGCCATAAAAGGGGAAATCGACAGTAACACAATCATAGTAGGGGACTTTAACACCCCACTTTCACCAATGGACAGATCATCCAAAATGAAAATAAATAAGGAAACACAAGCTTTAAATGATACATTAAACAAGATGGACTTAGTTGATATTTATAGGACATTCCATCCAAAGACAACAGAATACACATTTTTCTCAAGTGCTCATGGAACATTCTCCAGGATAGATCATATCATGGGTCACAAATCAAGCCTTGGTAAATTTAAGAAAATTGAAATTGTATCAAGTATCTTTTCCGACCACAATGCTATGAGACTAGACATCAATTACAGGAAAAGATCTGTAAAAAATACAAACACATGGAGGCTAAACAATACACTACTCAATAACGAAGTGATCACTGAAGAAATCAAAGAGGAAATTAAAAAATACCTAGAAACAAATGACAATGGAGACACGAGGACCCAAAACCTATGGGACGCAGCAAAAGCAGTTCTAAGGGGGAAGTTTATAGCAATACAATCCCACCTAAAGAAACAGGAAACATGTCGAGCAAACAACCTGACCCTGCACCTAAAGCAATTAGAGAAAGAAGAACAAAAAAACCCTAAAGCTAGCAGAAGGAAAGAAATCATAAAGGTCAGAGCAGAAATAAATGAAAAAGAAATGAAGGAAACGATAGCAAAGATCAATAAAACTAAAAGCTTGTTCTTTGAGAAGATAAACAAAATAGACAAACCATTAGCCAGACTCATCAAGAAAAGAAGGGAGAAGACTCAAATCAATAGAATTAGAAATGAAAAAGGAGAAGTAACAACTGACACTGCAGAAATACAAAAGATCATGAGAGATTACTACAAGCAACTCTATGCCAATAAAATGGACAACCTGGAAGAAATGGACAAATTCTTAGAAATGCACAACCTGCCAAGACTGACTCAGGAAGAAATAGAAAATATGAGTAGACCAATCACAAGCACTGAAATTGAAACTGTGATTAAAAATCTTCCAACAAACAAAAGCTCAGAACCAGATGGCTTCACAGGCGAATTCTAACATTTAGAGAAGAGCTAACACCCATCCTTCTCAAACTCTCCCAAACAATTTCAGAGGAAGGAACACTCCCAAACTCATTCTATGAGGCCACCATCACCTTGATACCAAAACCAGGCAAGGATGTCACAAAGAAAGAAAACTACAGGCCAATATCTCTGATGAACATAGATGCAAAAATCCTCAACAAAATACTAGCAAACAGAATCCAACAGCACATTAAAAGGATCATACACCATGATCAAATGGGGTTTATTCCAGGAATGCAAGGATTCTTCAATATATGCAAATCAATCAATGCAATACACCTTATTAACAAGTTGAAGGAGAAAAACTATATGATCATCTCAATAGATGCAGAGAAAGCTTTCGACAAAATTCATACCCATTCATGATAAAAACCCTGCAGAAAGTAGGCATAGAGGGAACTTTCCTCAACATAATAAAGGCCATACATGACAAACCCACAGCCAACATTGTCCTCAATGGTGAAAAACTGAAACCATTTCCACTAAGATCAGGAACAAGACAAGGCTGCCCACTCTCACCACTCTTACTCAACCTAGTTTTGGAAGTTTTAGCTGCAGCAATCAGAGAAGAAAAGGAAATAAAAGGAATCCAAATTGGAAAAGAAGAAGTAAAGCTGTCACTGTTTGCAGATGACATGATACTATACATAGAGAATCCTAAAGATGCTACCAGAAAACTACTAGAGCTAATCAATGAATTTGGTAAAGTAGCAGGATACAAAATTAATGCACAGATATCTCTGGCATTCCTGTACACTAATGATGAAAAATCTGAAAATGAAACCAAGAAAACACTCCTATTTACCATTGCAACAAAAAGAATAAAATATCTAGGAATAAACCTACCTAAGGAGACAAAAGACCTGTATGCAGAAAATTATAAGACACTGATGAAGGAAATTAAAGATGATACAAATAGATGGAGAGATATACCATGCTCCTGGATTGGAAGAATCAATATTGTGAAAATGACTCTACTGCCCAAAGCAATCTACAGATTCAATGCAATCCCTATCAAACTACCACTGGCATTTTTCACAGAACTAGAATAAAAAATTTCAAAATTTGTTTTGAGAAACAAAAGACGCCGAATAGCCAAATCAATCTTGAGAATGAAAAACGGAGCTGGAGGAATCAGGCTCCCTGACTTCAGACTATACTACAAAGCTACAGTAATCAAGACAGTGTGGTACTGGCACAAAAACAGAAAGATAGATCAATGGAACAGGATAGAAAGCCCAGAGATAAACCCACACACATATGGTCAACTTATCTTTGATAAAGGAGGCAGGAATGTACAGTGGAGAAAGGACAGCCTCTTCAATAAGTGGTGCTGGGAAAACGGGACAGGGACATGTAAAAGTATGAGATTAGATCATTCCCTAACACCATACACAAAAATAAGCTCAAAATGGATTAAAGACCTAAATGTAAGGCCAGAAACTATCAAACTCTTAGAGGAAAACATAGGCAGAACACTCTATGACATAAATCACAGCAAGATCCTTTTGGACCCAACTCAAAGAGAAATGGAAATAAAAACAAAGATAAACAAATGGGACCTAATGAAACTGAAAAGCTTTTGCACAGCAAAGGAAACCATAAACAAGACCAAAAGACAACCCTCAGAATGGGAGAAAACACTTGCAAATGAAGCAACTGACAAAGGATTAATCTCCAAAATTTATAAACAGCTCATGCAGCTCAATAGCAAAAAAACAAACAACCCAATCCAAAAATGGGCAGAAGACTTAAATAGGCATTTCTCCAAAGAAGATATACAGACTGCCAACAAACACATGAAAGAATGCTCACCATCATTAATCATTAGAGAAATGCAAATCAAAACTACAATGAGATATCATCTCACACCAGCCAGAATGGCCATCATCAAGAAATCTAGAAATAATAAATGCTGGAGAGGGTGTGGAGAAAAGGGAACACTCTTGCACTGCTGGTGGGAATGTGAATTGGTACAGCCACTATGGAGAACAGTATGGAGGTTCCTTAAAAAACTAAAAATAGAACTACCATATGACCCAGCAATCCCACTATTAGGCATATACCCTGAGAAAACCATAATTCAAAAAGAGACATGTACCAAAATGTTCATTGCAGCTCTGTTCACAATAGCCCAGAGCTGGAAACAACCTAAGTGTCCATCATCAGTTGAATAGATAAAGAAGATGTGGCACATATATACAATGGAATATTACTCAGCCATAAAAAGAAACGAAACTGAGCTATTTGTAATGAGGTGGATAGACCTAGAGTCTGTCATACAGAGTGAAGTAAGTCAGAAAGAGAAAGACAAATACCGTATGCTAACACATATATATGGAATTAAAAAAAAATGTCATGAAGAACCTAGGGGTAAAACGGGAATAAAGACACAGACCTACTTGAGAATGGACTTGAGGACATGGGGAGGGGGAAGGGTAAGCTGTGACAAAGCGAAAGAGAGGCATGGACATATATACAGTACCAAACGTAAGGTAGATAGATAGTGGGAAGCAGCCGCAGAGCACAGGGAGATCAGCTCGGTGCTTTGTGACTGCCTGGAGGGGTGGGATGGGGAGGGTGGGAGGGAGGGAGATGCATGAGGGAAGGGATGTGGGAACAGATGTATATGCATGACTGATTCACTTTGTTATAAAGCAGAAACTAATAATAAAAATGAAAAAAAGGAACTGCAAAAAAACCCCACAGAACAAAATTAATAAAATGGTAAAAAATACATACCTATCAGTTATTATTTTAAATGTAAATAGACTACATTCTCTAATCAAAAGACATAGGGTGGTTAACTGAATAAAAATACAGGACTCATCCATATGCTGTCTATGAGACCCACTTCAGATCTAAAGACACACACAGACTCAAAGTGAAAGTTTGGAAAAGATATTCCATGCTAATGGAAATGAAAAGAAAGCTGGAAATGAAAAGAAAGAATAATAAGACAGTGACACTTATATTAGACAAAACAGACTTTAAAACAAAACTATAACAAAAGACAAAGAAGGACATAACAAAATAAAGGGGTCAGGTCAACAAAAGGATATAACAGTTGTAAATATTTATGCACCTAACATAGGGGCACCCAAATACATAAAACCACTATTAACAGACAGAAAGGGAGAAATTGACAGCAACACAATAATAGTAAGGGACTTTAATACCTCACTTACATTAAGGATAGATTATCTAGACAGAATACCAGTAAGGAAGTACTGGCCTTAAATTATACATACTTTGTACCTCAACATAATAAAGACCATATATGACAAACCTACAGCTAATATCATACTCAATGGTGAAAAGCTTAAAGCTTTTCCTCTAAGATCAGGAAGAGGACAAGGATGTCCACTCTTGCTACTCTTATTCAGCATAGTATTGGAAGTGTTAACTAGAGTAATCAGGCAAGAAAAAGAAATAAAAAGCATCCAAATTGGAAATGAAGAAATAAAACTATCACTATTTGCAGATGACATTATGTATATAAAACGTTTATAATTCCATCCGAAAACTGTTAGATTAAATGAATACTGTAAAATGCAGGATAGAAAAGTAATGTACTGAAATCTGTTGTACTTCTATAAACTAATTTAGAAAAAAACTATCAGAAACAAATTTTTTTAAAAGTCCTATTCATGATTGCATCAAAAAGGATAAATTTCTAGAATAAACTTAGCTAAGAAAGTGAAAGTTCTGTACTCTGAAAACTATAAGAAATAAGACATTGGTGAGAGAAATTGAAGACAACAGAAATAAATAGGAAGATATACCGTGTTCATAGATTGGGAAAATTATATTGTTAAAGTGTTCATACTACCCAAAGCAATCTACAGAGTCAATGCAATCCGTATGAAAATACCAAGATATTTTTCACAGAAATAGAAAACAAACAATACTAAAAGAACCCCAATACTAATAATATGGAAACACAAATGACCCTAAACAGCCAAAAAATCTTAAGAAAGAATAATGAAGCTGGAGGTATCATGTGCCCTGATTTCACACTGGACTATGAAGTTATAGTAATCAAAACAGTATGGTACTGGCACAAAAACAGACACATAGATCAACGGAACAGAAATAGAGAGTCCAGAAATAAACACACATATATATGGTCAATAATCTTTGACAAAGGAGACAAGAATATACAAAGGGGGAATGACAGGATCTTTAATAAATTGTGTTGGAAAAACTGGACAGCTACATGCAAAAGAATGAAACTGAACCACTTTCTTACACCACATACAAAACTGAAGTCAAAATGGATTAAAGACTTAAATAGAAGTTCTGAAACCACAAAACTCCTAGAAGAACACATAGGCAGTAAGCTCTGAAATTGGTCTTAGCAATGTTTCTTGGACATGTCTCCTTAGTCAATGGTGACAAAAGCAAAAATAAACAAATAGGACTATATCAAACCAGGAGGCTTTTGCACAGTGAATACACTCATCAACAAAATGAAAGAGTAAACTACTGATTATAAGAAGGTATTTGCAAATCATATATCTGATATCAGATTAATATTAAAAATATACAAAGAACACATACAACTCAATATCAAAAAAAAATATGACTAAAAAATGGGCAGAGGACCTGAATAGACATTTTTCCAAAGAAGACATACAGATAGCCAATAGATACATGAAAAGATTCTCAATATCACTAATTATCATGGAAATTCTACTCAAAATCACAATGAGATATCACCAAACATCTGTCAGAATGGCTATTATCAAAAAAACAAGAAATAAGAAGCGGTGGTGAGGATTTGGATAAAAGAGAAGCTTCGTGAACTATTGGTAGAAATGTAAACTGGTGCAGCCACTATGGAAAATGATATGGGGGGTTCTTCAGAAAATTAAAAATAGAACTACCATTATAATCCAGCAATTTCACTTCTAGGTATTTATCTGAAGAAAACAAAAACACTATGAAAATTATATATGCACTTCTATGATTCTTGCAACATTATTTACATCAACAAAGATAATGGAAGCAAACTAAGTGTTTATGATAAATGAATGGACAAAGAATTAGTGGTATATATACACAATGGAATATTACTCAGCCATAAAAAGAATGAAATCTTGCCTTTTGTGACAACATAGGTAGACCTTGCAGGAGTTATGCTAAGTGAAATAAATTAGACAAAGACAAATACCATACAATTTCACTTACATGTGGAATCTGAAAAACAAAACAAATGTACAAACAAACAAAACAAATCCAGATTCATACTTACAGGGTATAAACTGGTAGTTGCAAAAAGAGAGGTGTTTGGGGGGGAGGGGAGAAATAGGTGAAGGGGATCAAAAGTACAAACTTTTAGTTAAAAAATAAGTCAATGGGATGTAATGTACAGCATGTAGAATATAGCCAATGATTATTTATTTATTAACTTTGTATGGTGACAATTGATAACTTGATTTATTGCAGTGATCATGTCATAACATACATAAACATCAAGTCACTGTGTTGTGCACTTGAAACTAATGCAGTTTTGTAGTTCAATTTTACATCAATTAAAAAAAAATCTAACCACATAGGCAGAAATTAGTTAGGAAGGACTCCTGACCATTCTAAAGGATGCTGGTAGTAAGCAAAGGGTTCACTACCTTTACACAATCATTCCAATGACATTTAAACAGTTTTAAAAAATGGAAAGAGAAGGAAATGCCCCAAACCAAACCCAACACTGACTGGCTTAAGGGATTTTATTCCAAAAATATAGGTATGTGTCAATACTAAGAAATATGTAATTTACATTAATCAAATAAAGAGAAAAACAATATGTGGACATTTCACTCAATTCTAAAAAAGGACTTGAAGTTTTAAAATTAAAAATAGTAAGAAATACAAAAATTTTACAGACTTTATAAAGCATACCTATATTCAAAGAATATTATACATAAAAAAATTAGATGAATAATCCTAAGAGTCAAACAATGATATAGATAAACACAATTACTATTTAGTATTTTTGGATATATCAGCCAACAAATAAGAGAACTAAAAAAAAATGATCTATAATGGAAAATTTGGAAGGAGCTAATAATAAATATGGTTGTAAACTTGGAAATTTAGAAAATAATCTTGAAAGACTATTACCAATAATAAGAGAACTTTTGTAAGGGTCTAAGCACAAAAATTTTATACATAAAATAACAGTTTTCATACATATAAACAGCATTCAGTTAAAGGACATAAAAAAAATGGAAAAAAAATTTGTATGGAAACACGAAAGACCCCAAATAGCCAAAGCAATTGTGAGAATGAAAAATGGAGCTGGAGGAATCAGGCTCCCTGACTTCAGACTATATTACAAAGCTACAGTAATCAAGACAGTATGGTACTGGCACAAAAACAGAAAGATAGATCAATGGAACAGGATAGAAAGCCCAGAGATAAACCCATGCACATATGGTCACCTTATCTTTGATAAAGGAGGAAGGAATGTACAGTGGAGAAAGGACAGCCTCTTCAATAAGTAGTGCTGGGAAAACTGGACAGGGACATGTAAAAGTATGAGATTAGATCACTCCCTAACACCATACACAAAAATAAGCTCAAAATGGATTGAAGACCTAAATGTAAGCTGTGACAAAGTGAGAGAGAGGCATGGACATATATACACTACCAAACGTAAGGTAGATAGTTAGTGGGAAGCAGCTGCATAGCACAGGGAGATCAGCTCGGTGCTTTGTGACCACCTGGAGGGGTGAGATAGGGAGGGTGGGAAGGAGGGCAATGCAAGAGGGAAGGGATATGGGAACAGATGTATATGTATAACTGATTCACTTTGTTATAAAGCAGAAACTAACACACAATTGTGAAGCAATTATACTCCATACAAGTTGTAAAAAAAAAAAAAGAGTTCATCAAAACAAGTCCTGAATAAAGCCACTGCAGATCTACTAAAGAGAAGATTTATAATTCATAAATAACCAATGTCTAAAAATTGCTGACTTTTACACAGCGGAAATAGTATCTGTAAGCTTACACTGCATTAAAAGTACTAGTATATTTGTACAATGCAAAAAAAAAAAAAAAGAAAAAAACTCAATTTACAACAGTAAAAAATAGATAAAATACTTAGGAATAAATCTAACAAGAAGTGTAAAGATCCATACAAAAAAAAATGTTTAATGCTCCTGAGGTACCCAAAGATGATCAGAACAGATAAAAAGGCACGCAAAGAGGTTGGATGGGAATATTCTATATCATAATGATGCCTGCTCTCAGTAAATTACTCCATCAATTCATCATGAGATAAATCCCATACAAACCCAACTTTTTCTCGAGTGGGAAGTAAACAATCTGATTACACATTTATAAGAAAAAAGAAATAAGCAAGAATCACTTGGAAAATTGAAAAAATAGATTGACGTTTAGCTGTTTAATAATGCTACCAAATAGTAAAACATATTCCATAGCTTCAAAAAATGAAGCAGTGTGATACTTGCAAATAAACAGAAAGTCAATGACCCAGACTAGAAAATCTAGAAGTAGACTCAAATATGTGTTGGAGTCTAGGGTATGAAAAAGATAGCATTACAAATAAGTAAAGAAAAGATGAATTTTAGAGCAAAAAATGCTGTAACATTGTGATAATCCATTGAAGGATATTGTTATATCTATGCCTCACTCATAATACCAGAACTAATTCCAAAAGTATCACATATTTAAAAATATTTTTTTGAGAATGAAACCACAAAAGCGTTGATAGAAAACTTGGACGTTTAAATATATCAGGTTGGAGCCTCATCCACCGGGTGGCAGACAGCAGAAGCAAGAAGAACTACAATCCTGCAGACTGTGGAACAAAAACCACATTCACAGAAAGACAGACAAAATGAAAAGGCAGAGTACTATGTACCAGATGAAGGAACAAGATAAAACCCCAGAAAAACAACTACATGAAGTGGATATAGGAAACCTTCCAGAAAAAGAATTCAGAATAATGATAGTAAAGATGATCTAGGACCTCAGAAAAAGAATGCAGGCAAAGATTGAGAAAATGCAAGAAATGTTTAATAAAGACCTAGAAGAATTAAAGAACAAACAAACAGATGAAAAATAAAATAACTGAAATGAAAAATACACTAGAAGGAATCAATAGCAGAATAACTGAGGTAAAATAATGGATAAGTGACCTGAAAGACATAATGGTGTAATTCACTGCCATGGAACAAAATAAAGAAAAAAGAATGAAAAGAAATAAAGACAGCTTAAAAGACCTCTTTGACAACATTAAACACAACAACATTTGCATTATTGGCAACTCTATGCCAATAAAATGGACAACCTGGAGGAAAGGACAAATTCTTAGAAAGGTCTAAGCTTCCAAGACTAACCAGGAAGAAATAGAAAACATGAATAGACCAATCACAAGTAATCAAATTGAAACTGTGGTTAAAAATCTTCCGACAAACAGAAGTCCAGGATAAGATGGCTTCACAGGTGAATTATATCAAACATTTAGAGAAGAGCTAACACCATCTTTCTCAAACTCTTCCAAAAATTTGCAGAGCAAGGAACACTCCCAAGCTCATTCTATGAGGCCACCTCCACCCTGATACCAATACCAGACAAAGATACTACAAAAAAAGAAAATTACAGAACAATATCACTGACGAATATAGATGCAAAAATCCTCAAGAAAATACTAGCAAACAGAATCCAACAACACATTAAAAGGATTATATGCCATTATCAAGTGGGATTTATCTCAGGCATGAAAGGATTCTTGAATATATGCAAATCAATCAATGTGATACACCATATTAACAAATTGAAGGAAAAAAAAATATGATCATCTCAATAGATGCAGAAAAAGCTTTTGACAAAATTCAACACCCATTTATGACAAAAATTCTCCAGCAAGTGGGCATAGAGAAAACCTACCTCAACATAATAAGGACCATATGTGACAAACCCAGAGAAAACATCATTCTCAATGTTGAAAAACTGAAACCATTTCCTCTAAGATCAGGAAGAAGACAGGGATGTCCACTCTCACCACTATTATTCAACATAGGTTTGGAAGCCCTAGCCACGGCAATCAGAGAAAAAGAAATAAAAGGAATCCAAATTGGAAAAGAAGAAGTAAAGCTGTCACTGTTTTCAGATGACAAAATACTATACATAGATAATACTAAAGATGCCACCAGAAAACTTCTAGAGCTAATCAATGAATTTCATAAAGTTGCAGGATACAAAATTAATGCACAGAAATCTCTTGCATTCCTATACACTAACAACAAAAGATCAGAAAGAGAAACTAAGGAAAAAATGCCATTCACCACTGCAACAAAAAGAATAAAATACCTAGGAATAAACCTACCTAAGGAGACAAAAGACCTGTATGCAGAAAACTATAAGACACTGATGAAAGAAATTAAAGATGATACCAACAGATGGAGAGATATACCATGTTCTTGGATTGGAAGAATCAACATTGTGAAAATGACTATACTACCTAAAGCAATCTACAGATTCAATGCAATCCCTATCAAACTACTAATGGCATATTTTACAGAACTAGAACAAAAAAATCTTAAAGTTTGTATGGGACACAACAGACCCCAAAGGGCCAAAGCAATCTTGAGGGAATGAAACAGAGCTGGAGGAATCAGGCTCCCTGACTTCAGACTATACTACAAAGCTACAGTAATCAAGACAATATGGTACTGGCACAAAAACAGAAAGATAGATCAATGGAACAGGATAGAAAGCCCAGAGATAAACCCATGCACATATGGTCAACTAATCTATGACAAAGGAGGTAAGGATATACATTGGAGAAAACACAGTCTCTTCAGTAAGCGGTGCTGGGAAAACTGGACAGCTACATGTAAAAGAATGAAATTAGAACACTCCCTAACACCATACACAAAAATAAACTCAAAATGGATTAAAGACCTAAATGTATGACTGGACACTCTAAAACTCTTAGAGGCACACATAGGAAGAACATTCTTTAACATAAATCACAGCAAGATCTTTTTTGACCCACCTCTTAGAGTAACAGAAATAAAAACAAAAATAAACAAATGAGACCTAATGAAACTTAAAAGCTTTTGCACAGCAAAGGAAAGTATAAACAACATGAAAAGACAACCCTCAGAATGGGAGAAAATATTTGCAAACGAATCAATGGACAAAAGATTAATCTCCAAAATATAAATACAGCACATGTAGCTCAACATTAAAAAAACAAACAACCCAATCCAAAAATGGGCTGAAGACCTAATAGACATCTCTCCAAAGAAGACATACAGATGGCTAAGAGGCACAAGAAAAGCTGCTCAACATCACTAATTATTAGAGAAATACAAATCAAAACTACAGTGAGGTATCACCTTTGGCATCATCAGAAAATCTACAAACAACAAATGCTGGAGAGGGTGTGGAGAGAAGGGAACCCTCTTGCACAGTTGGTGGGAATGTAAATTGATACAGCCGCTATGGAGGACAGTATGGAGGTTCCTTAGAAAACTAAAAATGGAATTGACATATGTCCCAGCAACCCTGCTACTGGGCATATACCCAGAGACAACCATAATTCAAAAGGACACATGTACGCCAATGTTCACTGCAGCACTATTTCTAATAGCCAGGTCATGGAAGCAATCTAAATGCCCATCGACAGACGAATGGATAAAGAAGATGTGGTACCTATATACAGTCGAATATTAGCCATAAAAAGGAATGAAACTGGGTCATTTGTAGAGTTATGGATGGACCTAGAGACTGTCATACAGAGTGAATGAAATAAGTCAGAAAGAGTAAAACAAATATCGTATATTAATGCATATATGTGGAGTCTAGAAAAATGTTACAGATGAACCAGTCTGCAAGGCAGAAATAGAGACATAGTGTAGAGAACAAATGTATGGACACCAAGGGGGGAAAGCAGGGTGAGGGGTGGTGGGATGAGTGGGAGATTGGGGTTGACATATATATACTAATATGTATAAAATAGATAAGTAAGAAGAACCTGCTGTGTAAAAAAACAAAAAGATTGGAAGACAAGTTAACTACTTAATAAGTAACTTCTTAGGTTCACTTTATGCTCACTTTGCTCACAGAGGTAAACAAGCTACTGTGAAAATACATCAATCTCAATTGCTATTTGGGTAGAAAAATAAGTTTTTCTTTACACAGCTTGTATTGATTTTCTGAAATAATATATGAGGCATATGTTTTTCAAACTAAAAAAAAAAGATTTTCTATATTTCCCCCCTTCATGTTATCATCACTGTTCTTCTGTGTATCAGCCCCCACCCCTCTCAGTTATTTTTATTTTCAGCACAAGTCAGCAAACAGTGCATGAGACAAGAAGTGATAATGAAAATGACTGATGTATCATAATAAATTAAAAAGTTCAGGAAAAAAAATAAATATATCAAGTTGGAAAAGGCATTTTTAAGAATAAGTCAGACACAGAAGTCATTAAAACAATGTTCAATTCAAACACAGCTGTATGGTAAAAATAACCATAAGCAAAATAAATAAATGAATAGAAAAATATTTTCAACTCATCACAGAAAAAAAAATAGAAAAATTGGCTTCAGTAAGGTTTTAATTTATTTTCAATAAAAAATAAGTAAAAAATACCAAAAGCCAATAGCTTAGTGGGAAAGCATAGTAAGAGAGTTCACACAGACAAAAAAATGCCAATGATTCTTAAGGATATGGAAAGATGTTCAGTCTCATTCAAAAACAGAAAAATATCAAATTTAATTACATCGATATGCCACTTTTTGAACTATTCAATTGCCCAAAATAGAAAAATTTGATAATTTACAGTGCTGAGCAGCAAATAGGGAAGCAGGCATTCTTACTGCTGGTGAGAATAAAATTCACACAACCTCTATAGAGGACAATTTGTCAACATTTAGCAAAAACAATGCACATTACTTACATGAAATATTTAACAAAAGAATACACATTACTTACATGAAACTGAAATAACTGATATATAAAGTTATTCATTGCAGTATGATTTATAACATAAAAAAGATTGGAGAAACCTAAATGTCCATCAACAGAAGGCTCTTTATATAAATTACAGTACTTTCATAAAATGTTTCTCTTCTATGATTTAGAGTTTAATACATATTTTAGCTCTTTTTACATATCTTCACATTTTTGTATGTTTGATTATGATATTTATGAAGTTATTTAAGTTAAATGATCAGTAACATATAAAACTCATTAACATTTTACTCTGTTTTATTCAATTGAAAATAGGTGACACAATTAATCTAACAGATTGTAGAAGATTAAAAACTCAAATTTTTTAAATAGTGACATATAGATTGTCACTATTCACTTACTGTCACTGTCAGCATTTATACATTAACAGATGAGCTTTTCTTCTCATTAGAACTCTGATGGCCAGTGACTACAGGGAACTCAGGGAAACCATTCTAAGATGAATCTTAAAGAAACATACATGAGCATTATACTCATTTATTTATAGAGTTATTTGTAGATAAGTAGTAGGTAGGTAGGTAGATTTAGTTAAATGGAGGTGGATGGACAGATTGAGGGGTAGGTGGATATACAGACAGGCAGACATTCAGAGTTATAAATGAAATGTTTGCATCCCCCCTAAAATTCTTATGTTGAGATCCTAAGCCACAATACAATGGTATTGGGAAGTGGGGTCTTTCAGAGGTGATAAGGTCATAAAGGTAGCACCTTCATGAATGGAATTAATTAGTATCCTTCTAAAGGAGACCCTAGAGAGCTTTCTCAACCCTTCTGCCATTTGAGGAGACTTTGAGAGGATGGCAGCCTATCAACCAGGAAGTGAACCCTCACCAGACATTAAAACTTCTGGTGCCTTCATCTTGACCTTCCCAGCCTACAGAACTGTAAGAAATAAATGTTTGTTATTTAAGCCCCTCATTCTATGGTTTTCTGTTATAGCAGCCTGGACAAACTAAGATACATACATAGATGATAGATAGAGTATCGAATTAGTTCTGCTTCTACGTCATTGTCACCCCCAACCGCAAGCACACATAGAGACATGTGCTTCGGCCTCACCTTCAGACCCTGACAACATCCTTTTAGTCAAAGAATCTTACAGCATAAAGGAGTTCAGGTCAGAGTGATACTTTCGCCCAACACAGTATTTTTCAAAAAGTGGCTTTCAAATATAAAGTGGATCCCAAAATCAATTTAGTGAATTGTAAAGTTTATTTTATTTGAATAGGATAAAACGGAAGAGCACAGAGAACACAGACATGCCTAATATAATTTAAATAGTTTCATGGCAATTTTGCTTCCATTTTAATTATAATCTCATATATGTATGGACTGAAATTTGACATAAAATATATTTCTTAAAGTGGGGCAAGATAAAAAGTCACGTGAAAATTATTGCCAGATTTTAGGCACCAAGGAGCAGATGGAAGGATTTAATCTCAGATTTAGATAAGAAACCATTTTTTTTCCAGGGCTTTGCAAATTACAACTCTAGCAATTAATATTTATACTGAGTTTACTGTTTTTACATTCATCTTTCAATTGATCATCTAAACCATTCCCTTTATGCTGATGAGACAACTGGGATTGAGTAGAGTTGAGTGTCTTTTCCAAGTTCATTAAGTTAAGAAGCTATGGAGCCGAATTGGGAATCTGGCCCAGGTTCAATCCTACACCTTCTCGATCAACAGATATGGCAAGCTAATTTATTCCTTTATTTATTCACTCATTCAAAAAATAAATGTGCACTGTATAGTCACTGGGATCCAGGCATGGTGCTGAATAAAATAAATATATTGAAGGGCAATATAGTCATATCCCTGCTTTAATGGAGCTCACGGTCTAACCGCCATAGGCTTGGCAAGTGGCAAAATGAAACTGGACCTCAATGAAGTTTAACTTCTTTCACTGATGTTTAAGAAGAATTATGATGCAGATATAAAAGCAGAGATTTGTCATTACATAGACCCAAGCCTGTCTCCACCCTTCTTTTCCCACCTGGCATGTCTTTGATATTGGTCAAGTTACTTCTCATATTCAGCTTCCTCATCCTAAAATGGAAATCATAACACCTAGCTTTCAGGATTGTTGTAAGGATTAGAAATAACACAGCAAAAATGCAGGGTCTTATGTCTGGCACTTCACTGCCATTATTATGAGCTATTACTGTTAATGAATCCAAAAAAATTCTGGATAATACTTGCTTAAAGTACAAGGACTCAGAGAACCTTACATAAATGTTACAGTAATAGATATGAAGACTCCCTAATAAAGGCCTATCAAGTGTCTTACATGTATAAATACCAATTTGTAGTCCTTGGCAAATATAAATATAAAAGCCGTCTACTAATAACGTGTTTAACGAGGACAATAAAAACAACACAACACAGAGAAATTTGAGAGCTCAGCATTCCCATCAGTGCCAAAGCATTTCATTTGTTTCACCTACGGAAGGATGTAAAGCCAAGCTTGCCTACTATCGAGAATTCTCTTGACTCAGTAGGAACTGCTTCTATTTAAGGCATCAGTGTTTAAAACATTCCCTAGAGGGAGTTGATAAATCACAGCTTCCAAGACTTTAGCTATTTGGCAACAGTCTTTTTGAAATTTCCTGTAAACATTTACCTTGGCCCTTGATACCTTTCCATTCTTCAGAGTTTGGTATCCCCAGGGTAAAGATGGAAAATTATGCAGAATTAGGTGGTAGTTAGAGGATGTAGCTTCACTGAAAAGAGAGAGTTTTCACTTTTCAGTAATAAAAATTCTATGAATTTGTCTAGGGCAAAAATCTACAGTTACTTTAGGAAAGGTTTATGTAAGGTCTGACATTTCAAAATGAGGCATCAAATATTCTTGGCTGCTTACTTTTTTTTTTTTTTTTTTTTGCTGTACACAGGCCTCTCACTGTTGTGGCCTCTCCCGTTGTGGAGCACAGGCTCTGGACGCGCAGGCTCAGCGGCCATGGCTCACGGGCCCAGCCACTCTGCGGCATGGGGGATCTTCCCAGACCGGGACACGAACCTACGTCCCCTGCATCGGCAGGCGGACTCTCAACCACTGCGCCACCAGGGAAGCCCTGGCTGCTTAATTTTTATAGGCTGGGACACTTGTGTTTTTGAAAGGGTAAAGAAAAAAGGAAGAACATTTAGAGTCTCTTCTCCCCCATCTATTCTGATAATGAAATTCAGGCTGAAAAGTGTTCCCTGAGAAAAGGCTTTTCATGAGGTTAAAGTAAAGGACCTAAGAAAGCAAAGAGAAAATGTTATTTTATCCATGTTAAACATACCAGCCTTGAGAGAAACTTACACATTTCACATTGGGAAAAGACACGTGTATTTCCAGTCTACTTTGATGGAAGTGTTAATTTATTAGATGCTACACAAATGGCCTCAAACTTGCATTTCATATATATTCATGTGTTCTCACCTGCTCTCCCCACTCTGCTCCTTGTCCCCATCCCAACCCAAACCATTCAAAAAGACTGAACTAAGCAATGTTCAGGAATCCAGGATTCTGACTCATCGATAGTTCAATAACCCTAACATAACTCTAAGCTAGAGCCTTCCTTCTCTTCTCTCCTACAGAATCTGACTTCTCTTCATAGGGAAGGCTTCCTGCAGACTCTAACCCTTCATGACCCAAAGACACCCCCCGCCCTTATCCAATGCATTACAAGGAAAAAGATAATTTAGACATTGGAAAAGGGAAAACTGTCCCATTATACATCATAAATATGGTAGTAGAATAGATTTAAGGAGAGAGACATTCTTTGGTAAAATAATATCTAAAAGTTTTGTCTGCAGGGGGAATATAAAGTACTATACACAGATAGGCCTGCTTATTTGTAGTTGGTTTATCTTTGCATAATTAATTATCTATCTATCGTCTCTGAGAAAGAACACAAAATTCAGAAAGAAGAACACTAAATGACTTCCCACCAAGGCCTCCCTGACCTAATGATGCCCTTTTGCTAAGAAAAATCCTCCTTTCCCCTGCCAACCCCAATATTTCCTGATTAAACAGGGAAAGGAATTCCTCACATGTACCCCTCACCTCATCACTCCACAATGCACCTCTAACAATGCAACTCTACTACCTTGGCGTATCATCTGGTTCACAGAGCTAGGTTGGATTTCATCTCCCACCTGACCCAGATCTATTGGAAGTGCTCAACTATTCAATGCTACCTTACTTTGATCCAGAGCCAAGACCACTATTAGGTCCTTGTTACATCTTCCAGTTTTAAGATCAAAGTTTCTCCCTTTGTTTTCCAAGGAACTTAAGCAGTTAAAGGAGAATATAATTGTGACCCATAGCAATGGTCTATTCTAGGGACCTGAGGATTTCCAAGATGCAAAAGGAAGGGGAGGTCAAAGGGAAATTAAAAACTTGGAGTTGACCAGAGAGTGGAGGAAAGAGAGCAGTTAAAATGATCCAGGTCTTCATGAGGGAAGGGAGTAGTGTGGGGTCACATGGCAAGTCTCTGAAAAGCTGAGAAATTAAGCCCCACTTTGGCAGCTGCTTTACAGACTTGAGTTAGCTGGACATGTGCTCTTTGCATGACATTTTTCATATTCCCTTCCCTCCAACTCTGCCCATATCTCCTCTGCATAGCTAAATATATGATAGCTAGCTACCTAATTAGCTAGTTTACCTTATTTGGGAGTTTCCAGGGCTGTATTTGCTGGTGATGACTATACTGTATTTCCTAGTCACCAGCAGGCATCCAACATCTATTCAACATCAGTGACTATGAAGATAAACTGATCAGTTAATCAGTTTATCTAAAATCCCTGACCCATTTCTATACCTCCTAACCCCACCTCCCAAGATAAGAAGCCTAGTGCCTGGCTTCATAGGTAGCAATCAAAGAAACTGTGGGAAAAACTATTAACTTTGGTAGAGCAGTGCTTTTCAACCTTAGCTGTTCACACCAAGTGATCTTGTTTAAAACAAAACAAAAAGAAATCCTATACCCCCACCAATAAGATCAGGAACTCTAGGGCCAGAATCCAGGCATCAATACTTTATTTATATTCTCCAGCTGATTCCAGTATGTAGTCAAGAATGAGAACTACTGCTGTAGATCATTGGTTCCCAAACAAATGCTACATGAGAATTACCTGGAGGATGTACTAAACAGTATGATGGGGCCCTACCATCAGAATTTCTCATTTGGTAGGTCTGGGGGTGAGACTTACTGTTTGCATTTCTTAAGAATACACCTGTGGTGCTAATGCTACTGGTCTGGGACATACCATGGTATTAGAGAAATAGCTCAGTGAGGGGCAACCCAATCACAGGCTGTGGAACAGATAAGAGATATACCCCAGGGGTTGGAGACTGAATGTCTTAGTCTCAGACAAAGGAAGGTGGAATGACTTCAGAATATAATTTACAGAATTGCAGTGAAAGAATATAATCTACAGAATTGCCTCAGAGTAAAACCGTGTAAGAATGAGGGTGCTACTCTGAATTTAAGGTATACCCCAGACTCTATAAAATGTGCCTGATGAGGAATATTGATAGAGTTATTAATTGGAAGTCTGTCCTGCACCATACTGATCCTTTAGTATATAGTTGCATCCTATATAACACAGAACTATTTAATTTGGAGATTTTATGTGAGCTTTGGGGGAATTGCAAAGGGGAGGATTTTACTTTTAAATCAAAGGAGAAGTAAATGCTGGTTATGGGAAATAAAAAAATATATTATTAGGGCAAAAACCATTTATTTAAAAGTCTTCCACCATTCAAACAAAGGTTATATGATAATAATGGGCTGAGACTTTTTAAATTGCCAATACTTAAATGTTTTTGACCTACAAAATGGCAGTTATTATAGGTCAACCTACTGGTAATTTCAATAACAATGTATGGTGTATTTCATTGCAATCAGGTGAATCATTAATTTGAAACCTCATGAGCAAAGAAGATACCTCACTCATTTTCCTTCCTGCTGTCCCTAAAGAGTTCCTATGCCTCGTGCATGGTAAGTATTTAATAAATGTTGGTTATGTGAATAAATGATCTGAAAATAAAGTGTTTTCAGAGCATTGGAATGCCATGGATATGTACACCTGGAAGTTGCATTTGTTTGATCTTTAGTTTTATGTTCTGGGTTGTTAATTTTAAAACTTTTTTGTCTATTTTCATCAATTCTTTTTTTTTTTTTTAACTCCTGTGAGGTCACCCATCGGACCATGGACTATACATAACTGTTGTCTAGACACGAACCAGGATGTACTTTGCCCTTTCAACTCCTTCCATCCTGCAGAACCGAATCAGTATTTTGCTGTTACACTTGCAATCACTGTTCAATAAAGCTTCCAGTGGACCCCCATTCACCGTTGGCAGATTTCTAGTTTCTTGTTTGAATGTCCTTCATCTTTTCAAATTGTCCTTTGGCTGTATTCAATACTTAAGTGACTATTACATTGCAATAGATGCACTGTAACCCCAATTTTCCATTTGTTGGAGTTTATTTTCTGAGGAAAATTGTACTTCATTACAGATCTATTCATCTGTGAGTTGGGGTGAATATAGTATTATCCCAATCTTAAATGGGTCACTTTTTTTTCCCTTATGCTTGAGTAGGGAATGGGAAAATAAGTTTGGGGGCTCTTTTGTAGAGATTTGGAAAGGATACTTAATCAGAACTATTAGGGTCATGGCAATTCCTCAATGACAAGACAGAATATATACTACTTATGAAATGTAAACAGAAGGGTTATAGTCAAAAATGCCAGCACACTATAAACTCATAGCAGGTAAAAATCATATGTGATTCAAGGAACTCATAGCTATGCATAACAACGCTGTCTAGCTCTGTATTCTAGTACCTTATTTACCACAACAAATGTGCTCTGAAGAAATAGTTTGTATAATAAATAAATTTATATGAACTGAATCATATTTTGGTGTTTTAGAAAAACATAGCTAAAAATTAAAGAATGCATTTAAATAGCATTTTAGTGTTTATGAGGGGCTTTATTATATATGTCATTGGATTCTCACTTAAAAAAAAAAACAACTGTGAGGGAGATAAACCAAATGGCAGTAAGTCCACATATTATGGCCAGGTTAAACTATATGACTGGCCCAAGTCCACACAATAAGTTGCAGAGGTCAGTTATTAACACAAGGTTTGAAACTAAAATTAAATGTTTTATATTTCTCTGTTTCAGGTTGCAAGCATCCATAGTTTAACTTTTTATTTTACATAATCATGCCGGTTTTGACCCAGTATCCTTTTATTTGAGTATCTCTCCTACAGATTTGGTTATATTTCCTACAAATTATGCCTAAATGATCTACATCAAGACCTGAATTAGTGACTGGCATAATTCTGTCTCAGAGATTTTAGTTTTACAGAATGGATTCACATGGCATTTTACTCAATTGTAAAAAAGCTGCCTATATATTTTTGGTACATAACTCTCAAGGAGCAACATGGAGACAGGGCCTTCTAGGGCCCTGTGATGTGACCCTGGCCTTATAACTCTAAAATTCTAATGAAAATTGTCTACTCTAGAGACCATATGTTTATAATGGGGAATCTTCTACTCCATTATTTGTTCTTTAATGTGAACATCTTTGGCTGGAGCTGAGCATAGCTTGAATGCCTTATAACAAATTCAAGTAGAATGGAGAATTAATAGCAAAAGCAATTAATCACTTCTCGTGTTTATCATGGCACACAACTTTCTCTGTGATCTGGCCCTTGCCTACATTTCCACCTTGGTTAGAGACACAAAGACAGTGCAAATGATAGGTAAGGAAAATTAGGTAATCTTAAGAGCTGCTTGTCAATGTCCTAATGGACTTCAGATCTCTTGCCATTCACCTGTAGGGAATCAGAAATTTTCACAATTCCACACTTCTTAAAAAATAAGAACAGTGGTAGTCTCTCTTAGTCTGCAAATATTCAAGGAAATAGTAGAATGCAAGAACTGTAATAAATTTAAAAAATAACCTCACCCCAAAGCTCATTTTAGATGTGGAAAACCTGAGAATTGAAGAGTGAAATGGAATTGTCCAAGGAATAGATGTTCTAATATTAAATTCAATTAATATTGAAATATTTCCAACTAAACAACAGGTACTGTGTTAGGCAAGGTCATAGTTGTTATTTCATTTAATCTTCAGCATGACTGTAAAAGTGGGAATTTGTATCTTCACCTGATAGATTCAGCAGTGTTAATTAGTTTTCTTCAAATTGTATGGTTAGTGAGTAAGAGAATGCCCCAGATTCATACTTTCACTTAGGTGAAAGCAGAGCCAATAGTATTGATCAAATTAATCAAGGGTTTTTCAGAGTTGGCAATAAGCACAGTTTAGGTCATATCTTTTCCAAAATTCTTAAATGACCATGTATATTAATATAAACAACATTTCATTATCCAATTTTGAAATGTATTTTTCCTATTACTAAGGTAAATATTTTTTCTCTTCCAAGAAGGTTTCCTTCCTTCTTTTGTGTTGAGGTTTCATCCACATCTAGGTAGGGCTCTGGCCATTGGAATAAAATCTACTACTATATTGGCTCACAATATTGTGCAGTGACTGGAAATAAAGTAAAAGAAGCATCTTCAACTCAGGTATCTTAACACCCATCTTTCTGCCCTCCTCATTCATTGACCAGAGAGAGAGTTCTGTCAAGAATATTGATGCTATCAAATTTAAGAGGATAGAATTTATTTCAAGCATCTTTTCTGACCACAATGGCATGAAACTAGAAATCAACCACAGAAACAGAAATGAGAAAAAATGATTACATGGAGACTAAACAACATGCTAATGAGAAAAAACAATGGGTCAATGATGAAACCAAGGGACATTTTAAAAGACCTTGAGACAAATGACAGTGAAAACACAACTATATAAAAATTTATGGGATACAGCAAAAGTAGTCATAAGAGGGAAGATCATAGTGATACAGGCCTTCTTCAAAAAATAAGAAAATTCACAACTAACAAAGTAACCTACCACCTAAAAGAATTATAAAAAGAAGAACAAATAAAATCTAAAGTCAGAAGAAGTAAGGACATAATAAAAAACAGAGAGGAAATAAATAAAATAGAGATTTAAAAAAATAGAAAAATAATCAATAAATCCAAGAGAGGGTTATTTGAAAAGTTAAACAAAATTGACAGACCTCTGGCCAGGCTCACCAAGAAGAAAAGAGAGAGGACCCAAATAAACAAAATAAGAAATGAAAGAGGAGAAATATCAATCGATACTGCAGAAATACAAGAAAAACCATAACAGAATACTATGAACAATTATATGCCAACAAATTGGACAAACTAGAAGAAATGGACAAGTTTCTAGAAACATACAGCTCACCAAAACTGAATTAAAAGACATGGATAATTTGAACAGAACAATCAAAGTGGTATAGAGGGCTATATCTCAACATAATAAAAGCTATTTATGACAGACCCACAGCCAAAATAATACTCAAAGGCATCCCACTAAGATCTGGAACAAGACAAGATTGCCCACTCTCACTACTTTTATTCAACACAGTATTGGAATTTCCAGCCACAGCAATCAGAGAAGAAAAAGAAACAAATTGTATCCATATTGGAAGGGATGAGGTAATTTTTTTTTCTACACAGATGACATAATATTATATATGGAAAATCCTAAAGATTCCACACAAAAACTACTAGAACTGATAAATGAATTCAGCAAGGTAGCAGGTCAGAAGATTAGCATACATAAATCTGTTGCATTTCTTTACACTAGTAATTAAATATTAGAAAGGGGAAGTAAACAATAATCCCTTTTAAAATTACATCAAAGAGTGAAATACTTAGGAATAAACCTGATCAAGGAGGTGAAAGACTTATATGCTGAGAGCTATAAAACATTAATAAAGGAAACTGAAGATGATTCAAATAAATAGAAAGATATACCATGCTCTTGGATTGGAAGAATTAATACTGTTAAAATGGCTATACTACCCAGAGCAATCTACAGATTTAATATGATCCCTATCAAATTACCCACATTTTTCACAGAACTAAACCAAAATAATCCTAAAAGTTATATGGAACCATAAAAGACCCAGAATTGCCAAAGCAATCCTGAGGAAAAAGAACAAAGCTACAGGCATAACACTCCCAGACATCAGACAATATTACAAAGCTACAGTAATCAAAACAGTATGGTATTGGCACAAAAACAGACATATGGATCAATGGAACAGAACAGAGATCCCAAAAATAAACACACACACCTACAGTCAATTAATTTTTGACAAAGGTGGCAAGAACGTACAATGGAGAAAATGCAGTCTCTTCAGTGAGTGATGTTGAGAAAGCTGGACAGCTGCATGGAAATCAACAAAGTTAGTACACTGCCTCACACCACAGATGGAAATAAACTCAAGATGGCTTAAACGCTTAAATATAAGACATGACACCATAAAACTCCTAGAAAAGGATACAGGCAAAACATTCTCTGACATAAATCATAGTAATGCTTTTTTTTTTTTATGTCAGTCTCCCAAATAAAAGCAAAAATAAAGAAGTGGGATCTAATCAAACTTATAAGTTTTTGCACAGCAAAGGAAACCATAAACAAAATGAAAAGTCAACCTACAGACTGAGAGAAAATATTTGCACATAATGCACTGGCAAGGGCTAAATTTCCAAAATATACAAAAAGCTCATACAATTAAATAACAACAACAACAACAACAAAAAAACCCGATCAAAAAATGGGCAGAAGATCTAAACAGAGATTTCTCCAAAGGAGACATACAGGTGGCCAATAGGCACATGAAAAAATGTTTAACATTATTAATTATTAGAGAAATGCAAATCAAAACTACAATGAGGTATCACCTCGCACCAATCAGAATGACCATCATTAAAACGTCTACAAATAATAAATTCTGGAGAGGGTGTGAAGAAAAGGGAACCCACCTACACTGTTGGTAAGAATGTAAATTGGTACAGCCACTATGGAAAACATTATGGAGGCTTCTTAAAAAACTAAAAATAGAGTTGCCATATAATCCTGCAATCCCACTCCTGGGCATATATCTGGAGAAACTCTAATTTGACAAGATACATGCACCCCAATGTTCATGCAGAATTATTTACAATAGCCAAGACATGGAAGCAACCTAAATGTGTGTATGTGTGTGTGTGAATATATATATATATATATATATATATATATATATATATATATATATGTTATCAAGTATAGTTTGCTATTTCTATCTTCTTCTATTGAGCTTTTTTTCCCCTCAGTGCTTAACATAATATTCCATCTTCAGACTGATTCATCTGCCCATTACTGAAGCTCAGCCACTTGTGGAGTAAAATGTATTAGTCCTATAGGAGACTATCCACAAAGCATAGCCAAAAAATGACATGAATCTCTGGAGGTTGATAAGGACCCCATAAGGTGAATAAAAACTAGCATTATGTAGTTTATATACTAAATTTAGCTTATTCATATCTCATCTACAACCCTATCAAGAAGATAATTTTTTTATTTGGATCATACTATGTACCAAGCACCATTATAAATGCTAAACAGGCATTGACTTTTTTCATTTTAAATAGTACTAAAAGCTTTATAGACAACTACAATTAGGGCAGTGATCTTCAAAACTGTCTACATTTTAAAGTCGTTTAGCTTGTAGTAGAAGCATATAACATTTTTTTTTTTCTTGAACCGTTTCCAAGTGAAAGCACACTTCAAAATCTTTAACTACAGTTTGGGTTTTTTATTACTTGGGATTAGTGTTAGGCTGGATTATCTTCTAAAAGACAACAGGCAAGAGTTGTCAGTGGTAATCACAAGGAATCATAGAAAGTGAACAGTGTAAGGAGATTTAATGTTATTTATTCCAGCAGTGTTTCCCCTCCTGCATTGCAGATAGGGAGGCTGAAACCTAAGAGAAGTGATATGGTTTAAGCTACATAGCTGGTTAATGGCTATGTCAGTGTTCAAATTCAGTCCTTTTATTTCCCATTCCCATAATCCTTCCACAATAATGCAAGATAGAGTCCCCTTTGTCAATTACAGAAAAAAAAAAAACAGAAACCCAGGCATGCAAAATCTATGAAGTTGAAAGAGACCTGGTTTTACTTTGCAAAGTACTACTTTGATACAGCCAAACTATTCAATGACAGCATCCTAGATGACAAGGTCTACAATACTTCACTCTTGCCTATAGTGAAATATCGAAACCCCATATTATGTGTTAGAAAGCTCTTAACTATCTGAAAGGCTTACCTTTCAGCCATATACTACTGTGGCTCTTCATCTCAAAATAAATATTCTGGTAGCAGAATTATTCAACTCAACCCCTAACTGCCATTCTTCTTTCATTTTTTATCCTCATCCATACACATACACACTGAACCCAGAAATTGCACTTTTACATTCAAATGATTTATATTGTCTTATTTATTTAAATATATATATATATATATTAGAATCTACATATATTAAATTGTATATTTATAATTAACATATATAAATATATTTATATTCTTATAAAGAAATACATATTTCTTTTAAAATACGTGTATATTCTAGGAAACCTATTTATCTTCTATAAGACCTGTTTTAGAGTAGTGCTGATAAATGTTCACTCAGTGAACTGATGAATTTGGCATTATGACACACAGTACACAAAATTCAGTTAAGTTCTTCCATCCAACTACAATGCCATTTCCCATTATGTACCATCTTGTCTCTATATAGAAATTTCTTCTCCCTGAGAGACCCTGGAAAGATTCTCTATGTTAGGGATATACATCTAATGAAAAATAATCTCTATATATTTTCAATTTGTTCCTATCCTAAATGATACTAAAGTGTCAGGAAATATATGCAGCAGCCTCCTAAAGTGAATGCAGGTTTCTGAGAAAGCTCTGTTTCTTGGGAGTACTCACTACCCATTTTTTATATAAGCAAAGAAAAACTGCAGTTCTCGCCACTAAAATTAAAAATGCTATACACATTGAAGAGTGAAACCTAGGAAGAATCAGAGAGAATCTCATCTAGTGTGCAGTGCGAGCAGTAGACAATGTTATTTCCAACAAATTAATTTAATTGGTTCTACAATAGCAAGAGGAAGTAGCCGCGTGTAGTTAGATGTCCCCTTGGGAGCATAGCTGAAAGTGGCTCAGAGAATACACAGGAAATCTACTGTAGATCAAATGTTCTTATAGAACTCAGCCCTTACTGTGTTACCTAATTTCAATAAAATTTTACATCCAAATGACTTATGCTGTTTTATTACTTCTTTAAAAAAATACTTACACAATGCATTTAGTTAAATACACTCTTTTTTAATACTTTAGGAAAATTTATGTTAATAGGACACAATATCAACTGGCTAATATGATAAAAAAAAGTCTTGCCTACATAATTTGGAACTGCCAGATAAATTTATCTAAACTACAGCAATTTTTGAAATTTAAAGGATATGTAAGAGTTTGAAAGGTTATGTAATCATGAAAACTAATGATTACAGTAGGAACTAAGGTTTTCATTTCACTTAAAAGTATTTTTAAAATTTTTCTATAATGAACCTATGTTACTTTTGAAATAAAAAAAGCACTTATTATTTTTCAATGTTGTAAGTGCTTTGAAAGAGAAAAGTTTAAGGTAAACCAGAAGCTAGAAGGAGAAAACTGTCAGATGTAATCAGTAAAGGCTACAAGAATGTGCACCAGCGAGTACTACAGATGGAGGGGAAAGTATTCCAAGTAGAAGCAATAGTGTTAGCAAATATTCAATATTATGAGTGAGTTCGTATGAATTAATGAATACTGTTGTGAATAGTAATTGTCTATTTTAGTAAAAAGAAATAGTTTAGACATAATTGAGAAAATAATGAAAAGTGCTTTCAAAATATGAATATCTTTAAAGTAGGCATTCTGATTTCTACTTTTATATATATTGAGGAATGTGAAGTAACCTGAGAGAGAGGTAGTATTTTGTCTCTTTTACAAATAAAGAAATGGATAATATAGGATTTACAATGATTTATTCTTTCATTCATTTAAAACTTTTTCATTGGGAACTTACAGTGTGCCAGGCAGTGTTTTGTTTGTTGGAGAATCAGAAACAAAACTGATAGTTCCTGCCTTTATAGGAGAGTCTCTGTCCTATAGGAGAGAGTTTCAGTAGTGGGATCTGAGAATTTGTCTTTCTAACCAATCTCCATGTGATACATTTCTGCTGGCCTGGGGATCACACTTAGCCAAAGGAAAAGCCCATGTAAATAAAGCCTAATGAACAATGGGAATGGAGAAGTAGATGAAGTGAGAGAGATAGGCAGGATCTCCCCAGGTGTTTAAAGGGTTATATTAATAATTTGGTATTTTATCTCTGAGGACAGCCATTGAAAGCTGTTAAGGGAGTTTTAGGTAATGATGATAGGAGAGATTAGTGTTTTTAAAAAATATTACTTTGGAGTCCCAATCAAGATGGTGGAGTAGGAAGATCCTAAGCTCACTTCCTCCCATTGACACATCCAAACTACAAATATACATAGAACAACTATCTCTGAGAATGACCTGCTGACTAGCAGAACAGATTTTCCACAATTAAAAATATAAAGTAAAGGCCACATTATGACAGGTAGGAGGGGCAGAGATGCATTCTAGTCAGAACCCACACCCACAGTGTGGAGACCCACCAGCAGGAGGAATATCACAATAACAACAGAGGTCCCTGCTGAGGAGCAAGGAGTTCAAACCCTATGTTGGGCTAACAAGTCCAGGGGAACTGCACCAGGCAGATAAGCCCCCATAATAATGCGTGGCTTTGAAAACCAGAAGGTCTTATGCCTGGGAGAGGTGGAGGGCTGTGGGAAACTGAGACTGATCTTGAAGGACTCATGCACAAACTCACTCATTTCCAGTCCCAGCACAGAGGCAGCAGCTTGAAAAGTGCCTGAGTTATACAAGAAGATCCACTGTCTAACTTGAGAGTGTGTGCCAGAGAGGCAAGGGTCTGGTGGAACTTTCTCCTGGGAGAGAAGTGCTGGTGGGCACCATTTTAACTAGCTGGTTCAGTGCTGGCAGATGCCATTTCTGTCACTCTCCATCAAAGTAGCTAAAATCATGTGTCCCAACCCAGAATTCCCCTGAGGAACTTTCCGGCCCAACCTGCCCCTACTGGCTGGCCCCTAAAAAGTGGCTCCCACCCTGCTCTATGCAGATGACACCAGACAATAACAGTGCCCCTCCAAAGAGGGTCCCCCTCAGAGGAACCAAACCTGTGTGCCAGCGTATCTGAAGCAGTGGTGGCTGGGCCTCGCAGCCAGCTGTCCTGGGGGCAAACTTGACCCATCCATTCAGAGATCAAGGCCCAGCCACAACAGGAGGGCAAATGCAACCCACACAGGAGACAGCCCTGGAGCATCTGGCTCTGGGGACTAGGGAGCACTGCCATACTGGGCTCAAAAGGACACCTTCTACAGAAGGCCATAGTTTCAAGACCAGAAAACATAGCTGATATATTGGATTGGTCAAAAAGTTCCTTCGGGTTTTTCTGTAACATCTAACAGAAAAGCTCGAAGGAAGTTTTTGGCCAAACCAATACTTAATACATAGAAATAAAGACAGAGAATTAGGCAAAATGAGGAGACAAAGGAATACCTTCTGAACTAAAGAACAAGACAAAAACTCAGGAAAAGGACAAAACAAAATGGAAATAAACAATTTATTCTGTAAAGAGTTCAAAGTGATAGACATAAAGATGCTCACCAAACTGAGGAGAAGAAAGAATGAGCGAAGTGAGAACTACAAAAAATGAAACAGAAAATAAGAACCAATCAGATTGTAAGAGAAATGAAGACTACACTAGAGGCAATCAACAGCAGACAGCAAATTAGAGGATGCAGAAAAATGGATCAGCAACCTGAAAGGCAGGGCAGTGGAAATCACCCAAGTGGAATGGCAAAAAGAAATAAGAATTTTTAAAAATGAAGATAGTTTTAGGGACCTCTGGAACAATACCAAGCTCACTAACATTCACATTATATGGGTCCCTAAAAGAGAAGAAAGAATAAAAGGGACAGAAAACCTATTTGAAGAAATAATGTCTGAAAACTTCCATAACCTGGGGAAGGAAAAATACATCCAAGTCTAGGAAGCACAAAGACTTCCAAAGAAGATGAACCTAAAGAGACCCACAGCAAGATGCATTAAGATTAAAACATCAAAAATGAAAGAGAAAGAGAGCATCTTAAAAGCAGCAAGAGAAAAACCAGTTATGTACCAGGGAACCACATAAAACTATAAGCTGATTACTCAACAGAAACTTTATAGTCCAGAAGGAAGTGGCACACCTATGTTCAAAGTGCTGAAAGGAAAAACAAACAAAAAAAACTTACAACCAGGATACTCTGCCCAGAAAGGTTATCATTCAGAACTGGAGAGACAAAGAGTTTCCCCAAATAACTATTAGCATTAATAAATTCAGTAAAGTTTCAGGATAGAAAATTAGTGTACAGAAATAGGTTGTGCTTTTTTTTTTTTTTTTTTTTTTTTTTGCGGTATGTGGGCCTCTCACTGTTGTGGCCTCTCCCGTTGCGGAGCGCAGGCTCGGGACGCGCAGGCTCGGGACCCACAGGCTCAGCAGCCATGGCTCATGGGCCCAGCTGCTCCCTGGAATGTGGGATCTTCCCGGACCGGGGCACGAACCTGTGTCCCCTGCATCGGCAGGCGGACTCTCAACCACTGCGCCACCAGGGAAGCCCCTGTGCTTTTATATAGTAACAAAGAACTATCAAAAAATGAAATTAAGAACATTAACAACTGCATCAAAAAGAATAAAATACCTTGCAATAAATTTAACAAAGGAAGTAAAAGATGTGTACTCTGAAAACAATAAGACATTG